>NW_026575687.1:17500-36181 GCF_028641065.1 Leucoraja erinaceus | reverse complement strand
CAAACGTTTGCATGTGGCTCTTCAAGGGAGATGCTAAATGCATTTTCGTGGGCTCTGTACTGTGTACACTGACAATGGACAATAAAACTTGAATATCTGAAATCTGAATATGAGGTGGAGAGGAGGGAGGGGGGGGGGGGGGGGGGGGGGGGGGGGTGAATCTGTGGGGGGGGGGGAACTGTGGAGGCCACAAGGTCAGTGGATAGATACTTTTTAAGCAGAGATAGATAGATACTTGATCAGTGCGGGTGTCAGGGGTTATGGGGAGAAGGCAGGAGAATGGGGTCGGGAGGGAGAGATAGATCAGCCATGATTGAATGGCGTAGTATGGACTCGATGGGCCGAGTGGCCTAATTCAGCTGGGATGACAGATGACGTTATGGAGTGCAGTCATCAGCTGCATCTCCCGCCCGGGCAGCGAGTGGGCGGAAAGCCCGGGCGGACGTCACCAGTGGAGAGAACATCACTGCAGACGTCAGCACCATAGGAACAAGCCTTGGCTCCAACACCAACACACACACACACTGCCACCTACTGGAGTAACACAACACCAGAACAGGCCACAGATAGTGCTGGAGTAACTCAGCGGGTCAGGCAGCATCTGTGGAGAACATGGATAGGTGACGTTTCACAGAGTGCTGGAGTAACTCAGCGGGTGCAGCAGCATCTATGGAGCTAAGGAAATAGGCAACGTTTCGGGCCGAAACCCGGAAGGGTTTCGGCCCGAAATGTTGCCTATTTCCAGAAGGTTCGGCCCGAAACGTTGCCTATTTCCTTAGCTCCATAGATGCTGCTGCACCATAACTCAGCGGGTCAGGCAGCATCTGTGGAGAACATGGAATAGGTGACGTTTCACAGAGTGCTGGAGTAAACTCAGCGGGTCAGGCAGCATCTGTGGAGAACATGGATAGGTGACGTTTCACAGAGTGCTGGAGTAACTCAGTGGGTCAGGCAGCATCTATGGAGCTAAGGAAATAGGCAACGTTTCGGGCCGAAACCCGGAAGGGTTCGGCCCGAAAAGTTGCCTATTTCCAGAAGGTTCGGCCCGAAACGTTGCCTATTTCCTTAGCTCCATAGATGCTGCTGCACCATAACTCGGTGGGTCAGGCAGCATCTGTGGAGAACATGGATAGGTGACGTTTCACAGAGTGCTGGAGTAACTCAGCGGGTCAGGCAGCATCTTTGGAGAACATGGATAGGTGATGTTTCACAGAGTGCTGGAGTAACTCAGCGGGTCAGGCAGCATCTGTGGAGAACGTGGATAGGTGACGTTTCACAGCTGGGTTCATAAGTGATAGGAATAGAATTAGGCCACTCGGCCCATCAAGTCTACTCTGCCATTCAATCGTGGCTGATCTATCTCTCCCTCCTAACCCCATTCTCTTGCCTTCTCCCGATAACATAGAAACATAGACATTAGGTGCAGGAGTAGAGGCCATTCGGCCCTTCGAGCCTGCACCGCCATTCAATATGATCATGGCTGATCATCCAACTCAGTATCCTGTACCTGCCTTCTCTCCATACCCCCTGATCCCTTTACACACAAGGGCCACATCTAACTCCCTCTTAAATATAGCCAATGAACTGTGGCCTCAAACTACCTTCCGTGGCAGAGAATTCCACAGATTCACCACCCTCTGACTAAATAAATTCCTCCTCATCTCCTTCCTGAAGGAACATCCTTTAATTCTGAGGCTGTGCCCTCTGGTCCTAGACTCTCCCACCTAGTGGAAACATCCACTCCACATCCACTCTATCCAGGCCTTTCACTATTCTGTACGTTTCAATGAGGTCCCCCCCCCTCATCCTTCTAAACTCCAGCGAGTACAGGCCCAGTGTCGACAAACGCTCATCAGGTTAACCCATTCATTCCTGGGATCATTCTTGCAAACCTCCTCTGGGCCCTCTCAGTCAGGACATCCTTCCTCAGATACGGGGCCCAAAACTGCTCCCTGCCATAAAACTATCCACTGACTTGTGGCCTCCACAGCCGTCTGTGGCAAAGACTCCCACAGATTCACCACCCTCTGATTGAAGAAGTATGTTAGCTTTCATAGCAAAAGGATTTGAGTATAGGAGCAGGGATGTTCTACTGCAGTTGTACAGAGTCTTGGTGAGACCACACCTGGAGTATTGCGTACAGTTTTGGTCTCCAAATCTGAGGAAGGACATTATTGCCATAGAGGGAGTGCAGAGAAGGTTCACCAGACTGATTCCTGGGATCAGGACTGTCTTATGAAGAAAGACTGGATAGACTTGGTTTATACTCTCTAGAATTTAGGAGATTGAGAGGGGATCTTATAGAAACTTACCAAAATTCTTAAGGGGTTGGACAGGCTAGATGCAGGAAGATTGTTCCCGATGTTGGGGAAGTCCAGGACAAGGGGTCACAAGCTTAAGGGTAAGGGGGAAATCCTTTAAGACTGAGATGAGAAGAACTTTTTTCACACAGAGAGTGGTGAATCTCTGGAACTCTCTGCCGCAGAGGGTAGTCGAGGCCACAGTTCATTGGCTATATTTAAGAGGGAGTTAGATGTGGCCCTTGTGGCTAAGGGGATCAGAGGGTATGGAGAGAAGGTACGTGATACTGAGTTGGATGATCATATTGAATGGCGGTGCAGGCTTGAAGGGCCGAATGGCCTACTCCTGCACCTAATTTCTGTTTCTATGTTTCTAAGAAGGGTTGTAAGCTGCCCAGCGCCCTCCAGTGGCCGAGACCGTGGACATCGCCAGAGGCCCAGGTTCGATCCCGACTACGGGTGCTGTCTGTACGGAGTTTGTACGTTCTCCCCGTGATCTTCGGTTTCCTCCCACACTCCAAAGACGTACAGGTTTATGTAAGTTAGTTGGCTTGGTGTAAATGTAAAAACAGTCCCTAGTGTGTGCAAGGGCAGTGTTGGTTTACGGAGATCGCTGGTCGGTGCCCTTTGGTCTGCCTGAGCGAGCATTGTTGACCACCCAGTGGAGCGAGATGTCCGTCGGGGGAATGTTGCCGACTGGCCCACTGCAGACTGCAGGAGTACGCGCTGAGGGGCGCACTGAAGCTCGGTGCAGCCAACGCCAAGGCTCGGTGGGGGAGGGAGTACCACAGTCTTGGAATAAAGGGGAGGCCATTTAAGACTGAGGTGAGAAAAAACCTTTTCACCCAGAGAGTTGTGTGAATTTGTGGAATTCCCTGCCACAGAGGGCAGTGGAGGCCAAGTCACTGGATGGATTTAAGAGAGAGTTAGATAGAGCTCTAGGGGCTAGTGGAGTCGGGGGGGATATGGGGAGAAGGCAGGCAGGGAGCTGTGGTTCGCGGAGCTCCCAACCCGGCTCGGCCTGCAGACTCGGGAGCTGCGGACTCCGGTGGGAGGCGGCTGATCGGGAGGTCCGGGCCGCTGAGGAGGAGGATGTTCACCGTCGGCGTTCGACCAGCCCGGCGTGAGGGCCTGAACATCGGGCCACCCGGGGCGGCGACTGCGGGTGCTCGGAAGGCCCCGACCACGGGTGAACATCTGGGAAGATCGGAGGGGAGGCTGGCTGGGGTCACAAATCTGAGGAAGGACATTATTGCCATAGAGGGAGTGCAGAGAAGGTTCACCAGACTGATTCCTGGGATGTCAGGACTGTCTATGAAGAAAGACTGGATAGACTTGGTTTATACTCTCTAGAATTTAGGAGATTGAGAGGGGATCTTATAGAAACTTACAAAATTCTTAAGGGGTTGGACAGGCTAGATGCAGGAAGATTGTTCCCGATGTTAGGGAAGTCCAGGACAAGGGGTCACAGCTTAAGGATAAGGGGGAAATCCTTAAAACCGAGATGAGAAGAACTTTTTTCACGCAGAGAGTGGTGAATCTCTGGAACTCTCTGCCACAGAGGGTAGTTGAGGCCAGTTCATTGGCTATATTTAAGAGGGAGTTAGATGTGGCCCTTGTGGCTAAGGGGATCAGGGGGTATGGAGAGAAGGCAGGTACGGGATACTGAGTTGGATGATCAGCCATGATCATATCGAATGGCGGTGCAGGCTCGAAGGGCCGAATGGCCTCTACTCCTGCACCTAATTTCTATGTTTCTATCTATGACTATGGAGCCTTCCTCACCTTGGTGCCACTGTGTTGTGTTGTGTCGTGGACTTCCTGTGTCTGTGCTTTTTAAAAAAAAATTCTATTTTATTTTAAACATGTTTTATTATTTATTAATTATTTATTTTTTATGATACCGACTGCAAAGGGAAATTCATTTGGTTGTCTCTAATTGAGACAATGACGATAAATTTGAATACAATACAACACAATATTGATAGGGGACGATCAGCCATGATCACAATCTCTCGAAGGACCGAATGGATTCCTCCCGCACATTTTTTCTATGTTTCTAGAGTCCTTCCGCTGTTGGACATGGGGGGGTGGGGGGGGCAGGGCGTGGTGGAGACCCCCCTCAAAATAAGGGAAGGGATTCCACGCCAGGGGGCCACACGAGTAGCAAGGGTGGGGGACAGATTTGTGTATCCGAGATGAGAAGAACTTTTTTCACGCAGAGAGTGGTGAATCTCTGGAACTCTCTGCCACAGAGGGTAGTTGAGGCCAGTTCATTGGCTATATTTAAGAGGGAGTTAGATGTGGCCCTTGTGGCTAAGGGGATCAGGGGGTTTGGAGAGAAGGCAGGTACAGGATACTGAGTTGGATGATCAGCCATGATCATATTGAATGGCGGTGCAGGCTCGAAGGGCCGAATGGCCTACTCCTGCACCTAATTTCTATGTTTCTATATTGAATGTATGTACAGCCTCTGAGAATGTTGGATGGAGTCTTGTCGGGATCATGTATTGGACGGATTTGGTTCTCGAATAAAGTCTCTTTTTTCAAAATACAATTGGAAAAATCTGCAAAGTGAAGGAAGGGTCTTACTTACCTTGAGCAGCGTGACGGTGTGGTGGACACTGGAGGTACAGCACATCTCCCGGATGGAGTGCATGGCCAGCTGTGGGCTGCCAATGTCCACCACTCTCACCCCCAGGGCGGAGGCCAGTAGCGGCCCGATCGTAGTCCCACACGGGCTGTCGTTCCTCACCATCACGTCCTGGAAACACACACACACGGAGAGAGGGGGGAGGGGGACAGAGAGGAGGGGGGCACAGAGAGAGGGGGGGGGCAGAGAGGGGAGAGGAGAGGGGGGAGAGAGAGGAGGGGGGAGAGAGGGGGGGGAGAGAGAGAGGGAGGGGGGAGGGGGAGAAAGGAGAGGGGGAGAGAGGGAGGGAGAGAGGGAGAGAGAGAGGGAGAGAGAGAGAGAGAGACGGAGGGAGAGATAGAGAGGGGAGGGAAAGAGACGGAGAGAGGGAGGGAGAGGGATAGGGAGAGAGGAGGGAGAGAGAGGAGGGAGGAGAGAGGGAGGGAGGGAGAGGGAGAGGGGGGAGAGAGGGGGGGGGGGGGAGAGGGGGGGGGGGGGAGAGAGGGAGGGGGGGAGGGAGAGGGGAGAGGGAGAGGGAGGGGGAGGGAGAGAGGGAGAGAGGGGGAGTGGGGGAGAGAGGGAAGGAGGGAGGGGGAGGGGAGGAGAGAGAGAGAGAGCGAGAGAGAGAGAGAGGGGAGAGAGGGGGAGGAGGGAGGGTGATACCGAGCGAGGGAGGGAGAGAGAGAGAAGGAGAGAGGGGGGAGGGGAGAGAGAGAAAGAGAGGGGAGAGAGAGAAGGGAGAGGAGGGAGGGAGTGAGAGGAGAGAGGGGGAGGGAGAGGGGGGGGGAGGGAGAGAGGGGAGAGAGAGGGGGGAGGGAGGGAGGGAGGGAGGGGGGGAGGGAGGGGGGGGGAGAAAGAGAGGGAGAGAGGAAGAGGGGAGGGAGATGGGGGGGAGGGAGACAGGGAGAGAGGAGGGAGAGAGAGAGGGAGAGAGGGAGGGAGAGGAGGGAGAGGGAGAAAGGGAGGGAGAGAGAGAGGGAGGAGAGGGGGAGGGAGAGAGAGGGAAGAGAAAGGGAGAGAGAGAGAGAGGGGAGAGGGAGGGAGAGAGGGAGGGAGAGAGGGAGGGAGAGAGGGAGGAGAGAGAGAGGAGAGAGAGAGGGAGAGAGGATGAGGGAGAGGGAGAGGGAGAGGAGAGAGAGGGAAGGAGAGAGAGGGAAGGAGAGAGAGAGAGGGAGGCAGAGAGGGAGGGAGAGAGAGAGGGAGGGAAGAGAGAGAGAAGGAGAGAGGAGAGAGAGGGAAGGAGAGAGAGAGAGAAGGATGCAAGGGTTACTTGTAGTTAGAGAAATTAACATTCATACCACCGGGCTGTCAGTCTGAAGAAGGGTCTCGGCCCGAAACGTCACCCATTCCTACTCTCCAGAGATGCTGCCTGTCCCTCTGAGTTACTCCAGCTTGTTGTGACTCTATCTCCACTGGGGTGCAAGCTGCCCAAGCGATATACGAGGCGCTGTTCCTCCAGTTTGTGTTTAGCCTCCCCTGACAGTGGAGGAGGCCCAGGACAGAAAGGCCACGGTGTGGGGATGGGAAGGGGAACTGGGACATCAGGGTAGGTTCAGGCAGACACCGAATATGGCTGAAGGCAGACACAAAATTCTCCTTTCTCTGGAATTCCCTGCCACAGAGGGCGGTGGAGGCCAAGTCACTGGATGGATTTAAGAGAGAGTTAGATAGAGCTAGTGGAATTCCAGAACCAGGGGCCACACACACAGTTTAAGAATAAGGAGTAAGCCATTTAGAACGGAGACGAGGAAACACTTTTTCTCACAGAGAGTTGTGAGTCTGTGGAATTCTCTGCCTCAGAGGGTGGTGGAGGCCGGTTCTCTGGATGCTTTCAAGAGAGAGCTGGATAGGGCTCTTAAAGATAGCGGAGTCAGGGGATATGGGGAGAAGGCAGGAACGGGGGAACTGATTGGGGATGATCAGCCATGATCACATTGAATGGCGGGTGTTGGCTCGAAGGGCCGAATGGCCTCTACTCCTGCACCTATTTTCTTTGTTTCTCAGTAATTCACTATTCAAATGCCGTTTGTTTGTCAACGTTCGAGAGGAACTCAGCGGGACAGGCGGCGTCTCAGGAGAGGAGGAGGAGTGGGTGACGTTTCGGGTCGAGGCCCTTCTTCAGGCGGTTGGATAGTTTCCCCGTTCCCCTCCCCCTCCAACACGCTGACAGAAGGGGGGGGGGGGGGGGTGCAAACTCACCTGCAGAGGGACATCCACACGCTTAGCGACCTCTCGCATAACGGCAGCGGTCACAGACGTGGAGGCATAGCGCTGGTTGCTGTTAAACTTAAGCACGGGGCCCTGGACAAAAACAGAGAAAGGGCCTTGTTAGAAAAATCACCCAGTGGCTGGACTTCGTAAAATTAAACCACCGCGTAAGGGGTAAGCCTTTTACAACGGAGACAAGGAAACACTTTTTCCTCACAGACTTTTTGTCTGTGGTTGCAAAAAACAGGAAGGCAGATTACTATCTAAATGGCGTCAAGTTGGGAAAAGGGGAAGTACAACGGGATCTGGGGGTCCTTGTACATCAGTCTATGAAAGTAAGCATGCAGGTACAGCAGGCAGTGAAGAAAGCGAATGGCATGTTGGCCTTTATTACAAGAGGAATCGAATATAGGAGCAAAGAGGTCCTTCTGCAGTTGTACAGGGCCCTAGTGAGACCACACCTGGAGTATTGTGTGTAGTTTTGGTCCCCTAATTTTAGGAAGGACATTCTTGCTATTGAGGGAGCCCAGTGTAGGTTTACACGGTTAATTCCCGGGATTGGCGGGACTGTCATATGCTGAGAGAATGGAGCGGCTGGGCTTGTACACTCTGGAGTTTAGAAGGATGAGAGGGGATCTCATTGAAACATACGAGATTGTTAAGGACTTGGACACGCTAGAGGCGGGAAACATGTTCCCGATGTTGGGGGAGTCCAGAACCAGGGGCCACACACAGTTTAAGAATAAGGAGTAAGCCGTTTAGAACGGAGACGAGGAAACACTTTTTCTCACAGAGAACGGTGGTGAGTCTGTGGAATTCTCTGCCTCAGAGGGCGGTGGAGGCCGGTTCTCTGGATGCTTTCAAGAGAGAGCTAGATAGGGCTCTTAAAGATAGCGGAGTCAGGGGATATGGGGTGAAGGCAGGAACGGGGTACTGATTGGGGATGATCAGCCATGATCACATTGAATGGCGGTGCTGGCTCGATGGGCCGAATGGCCTCTACTCCTGCACCTGTTGCCTATTGTCTAATTAGTTCTGCGATCTGGAATACTGCGGGAAATCAGCAACACAGTTGCCTCCCAGCGCCAGAGACCCGTGGTTCATTCCTGACCTCGGGTGCTGTCTGTGTGGAGTTTACACGTTCTTCCTTTTACTCAGATCCCACTGCACATCTGAGCTTACCACCACGACACATCTTAAAACCAAAAAAACATTTTAACGCATTTCCCTGAACGAATAAGTTCACATTACCCCTTTATATATCGGTTGGGTTTGGGGATTCAACGTGAATCCCCTGGAATTTAGAGCAATTAATGCAATAATCACCGAATGTTGTATATATTTCGACGACAAAGACTGACGTATCAGGTTCGCTGAAAGGTTTTGAACATTTGAAAAAAGCTTATACTTAAATTTTGGAAAAATGCTCCAATACCAACACCAAAAATGTGGATTTCAAACATGTTCGAAACACTACACTTGGAAGAGATGAGACTCCTCCTAGCAGGCAAAGCAGATCACTTCCAAAAGACGTGGTCTGCATTTATGGAACTATTACAAGCATAAGGTGCAATAATAAGTTAAAACATAAAGGCTACCAGGACCTGGTAACGGGGGGGTATAAAATAAACTTTTAATAAAAACACGGTTGGTATATCCTTTATTGCGGAGTTTTGTGTTACAATAGAGCGATTGATTTTCCTTTCTTCTTTTTTTTCTTTGCTTTCTAGAAATCTTATTTCTTTTCTTTACTTCCTTCTCTAATTCCTTCCCTAAGGGGTTCTTATTGCGTGCAGTTTTGGTCTCCAAATCTGAGGAAGGACATTATTGCCATAGAGGGAGTGCAGAGACGGTTCACCAGACTGATTCCTGGGATGTCAGGACTGTCTTATGAAGAAAGACTGGATAGACTTGGTTTAAACTCTCTAGAATTTAGGAGATTGAGAGGGGATCTTATAGAAACTTACAAAATTCTTAAGGGGTTGGACAGGCTAGATGCAGGAAGATTGTTCCCGATGTTAGGGAAGTCCAGGACAAGGGGTCACAGCTTAAGGATAAAGGGGAAATCCTTTAAAACCGAGATGAGAAGAACTTTTTTCACACAGAGAGTGGTGAATCTCTGGAACTCTCTGCCACAGAGGGTAGTTGAGGCCACAGTTCATTGGCTATATTTAAGAGGGAGTTAGATGTGGCCCTTGTGGCTAAGGGGATCATGGGGTATGGAGAGAAGGCAGGTATGGGATACTGAGTTGGATGATCAGCCGTGATCATATTGAATGGCGGTGCAGGCTCGAAGGGCCGAATGGCCTCTACTCCTGCACCTATTGTCTATGTTTCTATGTTTCTCTTCTCCCAACACTTTCCTGCACCTTCACGATTCTTGCTTATTTTCCTTACTTCTTTTATTTCTATCTTTTTTAAAGCTCAAACAATGAAGTCGTACAACATAATGTAATAAGATATATGCGATGTATTAATGTGATTTACTGTACTGCTAATAAAAATAAAATTAATTAAAAAAAATTAAAAAATCCAGCGGCGACGAAACAAAAACGCCGCGACGCTCGTTGATGCCGGCAGTCGCCGAAAAAAACCCACCAAGTGGGACAGGGGTCAATGGGGCCCCCATTGAGCTTTAGATTTTAGAGAAACAGCACGGACCACAGGCCCTTCAGCCCACCAAGTTCATGCTGACCAGCGGTCGCCCCCTACACACCAGGAACAATTTTTCCAACTACAGAAGCCAATTAACCCTGCTCTACCCCTGCAACGGACTGTTCCAGCTGCTACGGTCAGGCAAACGCCTCCGTTGCCATGCGGTGAGAACGGAGAGGTTGAGAAGGAGTTTCTTCCCAGAGGCAATTCGGACTGTAAACGCCTATCTCACCAGGGACTAACTCTACTGAACGTTTTTTCCTTCCATTATTTATTATGTAAAAGAATATGTGTGTTATGATTGTGTTTATAGTTTGTTTGGTTGTTTTGTTGTTTGTCTTTTGCACAAAAGTCCGCGAGCATTGCCACTTTCATTTCACTGCACATCTCGTATGTGTATGTGACAAATAAACTTGACTTGACTTAACCTACAAATAGCATGCATGTCTTTGGGTTTAAGAAGGAACTGCAGATGCTGGAAAACCGAAGGTAGACAAAAGTGCTGGAGAAACTCAGCGGGTGCAGCAGCATCTATGGAGCGAAGGAAATAGGCAACGTTTCGTCCCGAAACGTTGCCTATTTCCAGAAGGATTTCGGCCCGAAACGTTGCCTATTTCCTTCGCTCCATAGATGCTGCTGCACCATAACTCAGCGGGTCAGGCAGCATCTGTGGAGAATGTGGATAGGTGACGTTTCACAGAGTGCCGGAGTAACTCAGCGGGTCAGGCAGCATCTGTGGGGAACATGGATAGGTGACGTTTCACAGAGCGCTGGAGTAACTCAGCGGGTCAGGCAGCAGCATCAATGAAGCGAAGGAAATAGGCAACGTTTCGGGATGAAACGTTGCCTATTTCCTTCGCTCCATAGATGCTGCTGCACCCGCTGAGTTTCTCCAGCATTTTTGCCTACCATGCATGTCTTTGGAATGAGGGAGGAATCCGGAGCACCCGGAGAAAACCCACGCGGGTCACGGGGAGAACGTGCAAACTCCGTACAGACAGCGCCCGCAGTCAGGATCGAACCCGTGTCTCCGGCGCGGTGAGGCAGCAGCTCTACCCGCTGCGCCATCATGCCGCCCTGTTCCTCCAGCACCTTGTTCTTTGCAGTCTGCTGCGTCTCTGTGGAACATAACGTTGATGTAAAAATCTCACCTTATGCAGAGCCGGCCTGAGATTCTCCTCGTGTTTGTCTCTGGAAAAAATTAAAAATAAAAGCAAGTTACACATTGGTTTTGGCTCGTGGTCTGAAGTCCACACTCCTTGGTAGAAGGGCCCCCGAAACGTCACCTATCCATGTTCTCCACAGATGCTGCCTGTCCCGCTGAGTTATGGTGCAGCAGCATCTATGGAGCTAAGGAAATAGGCAACGTTTCGGGCCGAAACCCTTCTGGAAATAGGCAATGTTTCGGGCCGAAACCCGGAAGGGTTTCGGCCTGAAACGTTGCCTATTTCCTTAGCTACATAGATGCTGCTGCACCCGCTGAGTTACTCCAGCACTCTGTGAAAAAAAATGTCACCTATCCTAACATATAAGATTATAGAAACATAGAAATTAGGTGCAGGAGTAGAGGCCATTCGGCCCTTCGAGCCTGCACCGCCATTCAATATGATCATGGCTGATCATCCAACTCAGTATCCCGTACCCGCCTTCTCTCCATACCCCCTGATCCCCTTAGCCACAAGGGCCACATCTAACTCCCTCTTAAATATAGCCAATGAACTGGCCTCAACTACCCTCTGTGGCAGAGAGTTCCAGAGATTCACCACTCTCTGTGTGAAAAAAGTTCTTCTCATCTCAGTTTTAAAGGATTTCCCCCTTATCCTTAAGCTGTGACCCCTTGTCCTGGACTTCCCCAACATCGGGAGCAATCTTCCTGCATATAGCCTGTCCAACCCCTTAAGAATTTTGTAAGTTTCTATAAGATCCCCTCTCAATCTCCTAAATTCTAGAGAGTATAAACCAAGTCTATCCAGTCTTTTCTTCATAAGACAGTCCTGACATCCCAGGAATCAGTCTGGTGAACCTTCTCTGCACTCCCTCTATGGCAATAATGTCCTTCCTCAGATTTGGAGACCAAAACTGTACGCAATACTCCAGGTGTGGTCTCACCAAGACCCTGTACAACTGCAGTAGAACCTCCCTGCTCCTATACTCAAATCCTTTTGCTATGAAAGCTAACATACCATTCGCTTTCTTCACTGCCTGCTGCACCTGCATGCCTACTTTCAATGACTGGTGTACCATGACACCCAGGTCTCGCTGCATCTCCCCTTTTCTAGGCTAGATGCAGGAAGATTGTTCCCGATGTTAGGGAAGTCCAGGCCAAGGGGTCACAGCTTAAGGATAAGGGGGAAATCCTTTAAACCCGAGATGAGAAGAACTTTTTTCACACAGAGAGTGGTGAATCTCTGGAACTCTCTGCCACAGAGGGTAGTTGAGGCCAGTTCATTGGCTATATTTAAGAGGGAGTTAGATGTGGCCCTTGTGGCTAAGGGGATCAGGGAGTATGGAGAGAAGGCAGGTATGGAATACTGAGTTGGATGATCAGCCATGATCATATTGAATGGCGGTGCAGGCTCGAATGGCCGAATGGCCTACTCCTGCACCTAATTTCTATATTCTATGTTTCTATGTTTTCCTAGTCGGCCACCATTTAGATAATATTATTAAGGGTTTGGACACACTAGAGGCAGGAAACATGTTCCCGATGTTGGGGGAGTCCAGAACCAGGGGCCACACACACACACAGTTTAAGAATAAGGGGTAAGCCATTTAGAACGGAGACGAGGAAACACTTTTTCTCACACAGAGAGAGTGGTGAGTCTGTGGAATTCTCTGCCTCACAGAGGGCGGTGGAGGCCGGTTCTCTGGATGCTTTCAAGAGAGAGTTAGATAGGGCTCTTAAAGATAGCGGAGTCAGGGGGAGCTCAGCCGGCGGAGACGACACTTACTGGTAGTTGGGGTGCAGGGCGTGGGCCATGTCGGAGCTGACCATGAAGGACTTGGCGATGGCTTCCTCGTAGGCGGTGCGGTTGAGCTCGCAGGCCGAGAGACGGCGAAGGATCAGCTCCGTCAGGGAGGAAGCGGCACCTTGCGCACTGCCACTGCCGACCTGGGGAGGAGACGGAAGCACAGGATTACAACACGGCAAAGCGGACACACACGCAGTGCTGGAGTAACTCAGCGGGTCAGGCAGCATCTGTGGAGAACATGGATAGGTGACGTTTCACAGAGTGCTGGAGTAACTCAGCGGGTCAGGCAGCATCAATGAAGCGAAGGAAATAGGCAACGTTTCGGGATGAAACCCTGAAGGAAATAGGCAACGTTTCGGGCCGAAACCCGGAAGGGTTTCGGGCCGAAACGTTACCTATTTCCTTCGCTCCATAGATGCTGCTGCACCCGCTGAGTTTCTCCAGCACTTTTGTCTACCTTCGATTTTCCAGCATCTGCAGTTCCTTCTTAAACAGTCTCGTGAAGCTGGCTGGCGGGTGAAGATAGACACAGAGTGCTGGAGTAACTCAGCGGGTCAGGCAGCATCTGTGGAGAACGTGGATAGGTGACGTTTCACAGAGTGCTGGAGTAACTCAGCGGGTGCAGCAGCATCTATGGAGCTAAGGAAATAGGCAACGTTTCGGCCCGAAACGTTGCCTATTTCCAGAAGGGTTTCGGCCCGAAACGTTGCCTATTTCCTTAGCTCCATAGATGCTGCTGCACCATAACTCAGCGGGTCAGGCAGCATCTGTGGAGAACATGGATAGGTGACGTTTCACAGAGCGCTGGAGTAACTCAGCGGGTCAGGCAGCATCTGTGGAGAACATGGACAGGTGACGTTTCACAGAGTGCTGGAGTAACTCAGCGGGTCAGGCAGCATCTGTGGAGAACATGGACAGGTGACGTTTCACAGAGTGCTGGAGTAACTCAGCGGGTCAGGCAGCATCTGTGGGGAACATGGATAGGTGACGTTTTACAGAGTGCTGGAGTAACTTAGCGGGTGCAGCAGCATCTATGGAGCTAAGGAAATAGGCAACGTTTCGGGCCGAAACCCTTCCGGGTTTCGTCCCGAAACGTTGCCTATTTCCAGAAGTTTCGGCCCGAAACATTGCCTATTTCCTTAGCTCCATAGATGCTGCTGCACCATAACTCAGCGGGTCAGGCAGCATCTGTGGAGAACATGGATAGGTGACGTTTCACACAGTGCTGGAGTAACTCAGCGGGTCAGGCAGCATCTGTGGAGAACATGGATAGGTGACGTTTCATAGAGTGCTGGAGTAACTCAGCGGGTCAGGCAGCGTCTGTGGAGAACGTGGATAGAGTTGCTGCCTCACCGCAACAGATTCCCGGGTTCGATCCCGACTACGGGTGCTGTCTGTACGGAGTTTGTACGTTCTCCCCGCGATGGTGTGGGTTTTCTCCGGGTGAACTGGGAGTCGTCAAGGGAGGGTGAGGACTAGGACTCCGCTAGGTGGGGAGTGTTTGAGGGGGAAATTGGATGGTTCTGCGGTCGTGGGAAGAAACGGAGGGGGGGGGTTTAAGGCCTTCCTGGTGGGGGGTGGAGGTGTGGAGTGACTGGACGTCCATGGTAAAGATGAGGGAGTGGGGGCTCGGTAAGCAGAAGTCACTAAAGAGACGAAGGGCGTGTGAGGTATTGTGGACATAGGTCGGGAGAGATTGGACCGGGTTGGGGAGAGGATGGAGTTGAGGTGCGTGGGAATCATTTCCCTGGGTCAGGATGAATGTATTAACCAACACTTTGTTTCTGAATCGCAGACTCTCATCTTTAGCACAGTTAAACCCCTGTCCCACAGTACGAGTTCATTCCAAGATAAATGGTAGGGAATTGAAGAATGTAGGTGAACAGAGGGATCTGGGAATAACTGTGCACAGTTCCCTGAAAGTGGAATCTCATGTAGATAGGGTGGTAAAGAAAGCTTTTGGTGTGCTGGCCTTTATAAATCAGAGCATTGAGTATAGAAATTGGGATGTAATGTTAAAATTGTACAAGGCATTGGTGAGGCCAATTCTGGAGTATGGTGTACAATTTTGGTCGCCTAATTATAGGAAAGATGTCAACAAAATAGAGAGAGTACAGAGGAGATTTACTAGAATGTTGCCTGGGTTTCAGCACCTAAGTTACAGAGAAAGGTTGAACAAGTTGGGGCTTTATTCTTTGGAGCGCAGAAGGTTAAGGGGGGACTTGATAGAGGTTTCTTAAATGATGAGAGGGATAGACAGAGTTGATGTGGATAAGCTTTTCCCACTGAGAGTAGGGAAGGTTCAAACAAGGGGACATGACTTGAGAATTAAGGGACTGAAGTTTAGGGGTAACATGAGGGGGAACTTCTTTACTCAGAGAGTGGTAGCTGTGTGGAATGAGCTTCCAGTGAAGGTGGTGGAGGCAGGTTTGTTTTTATCATTTAAAAATAAATTGGATAGTTATATGGACGGGAAGGGAATGGAGGGTTATGGTCTGAGCGCAGGTATATGGGACTAGGGGAGATTATGTGTTCGGCACGGACTAGAAGGGTCGAGATGGCCTGTTTCCGTGCTGTAATTGTTATATGGTTATATGTTAAGAGCTAATTCTCCCGAGTTTGCCCTGATTCGAACTCGGAGATTTACGGGTAACGGCCGCTTGTCGGTACTCGGGGCTCTCGTGGACATTTTTTATCAACGTGTTGAAAAATCTTCACGAGTCTTCCCGAGTACCTGCCGTTAGCGTTACGAGCCGCTAAGAGACCCCCCCCGAGCTCCGACGTACCCGCTACGTTCATTCTCCGTGCTTACACTACGAGTTTGATTTCATTTAAACTCGGGAGGGCTCTTGGAATGAACTCGCACCGTGTGGGACAGGGGCTATTAAGCAGTAAAGCATCAGGTGGCGAGTTGGACAACAAGACAGGTTGTGGCTTCACGCTCCACGTTTGCCCTCACCTCCTCATTGTCGAACAGGGTAATCACTCGGATGTTGGTGTCATCTGTCAGCGTGCCATTGTCCTGGCAGGATTCAATCAGGCCCTGCGGATGAAGCAGAGGCAAGTATGATCGCTGGGGCAGCTCAGCGCACACACACACACACACACACACCCTGGAGGCTGCCACCCCTCTACAGGGGCACAACGGTGGGGGGCACCGGTTAGGGGTCAGGGGATAGGGGGGGGGAGAGAGAGGGAGAGGAGAGAGAGACAGAGAGAGGGGGAGACAGAGACAGAGAGAGGGAGAGAGGGAGAGCCAGAGAGGAGGGAGAGAGAGCAAGGGGAGAGGGAGGGAGAGAGAGGGGGAGAGGGGGAGAGGGAGAGGGAGGAGAGGCAGGGAGAGGGGGAGGGAGAGGGAGAGGGGAGAGGGAGAGGGAGGAGGGGGGAGAGGGAGAGGGGAGAGGGAGAGGGGGGGAGAGGGAGAGGGAGAGGGAGAGGGAGGAGGGAGGGAGGGAGAGGGAGGGAAGGGGAGAGGGAAAGGGACAGGGAACAGGGACAGGGACAGGGACAGGGACAGGGAGAGGGAGAGGGACAGGGAGAGGGACAGGGAGAGGGACAGGGAGAGGGACAGATAGATAGACAGAGAGAGAGGTGGGAAATGAGGGGGAACAGGCATGGAGCAGATGGGCTGAACAACCTCCTCTCAGTTCACTTTAGTAAAAGCCTTCCATGTGGAGAAACAAGCCTATGGGCTGCAGGTTGACACAGCTGGTAGATCTGCTGCCTTTTGTGTATAAAATCATGAGAGGAATAGATGGAGGAGATGCACAGAGTCTCGTGCCCAGAGTAGGGGAATCGAGGACCAGAGGACACAGGTTCAAGGCGAGGGGGAAAAGATTTCATAGGAATCTGAGGGGTAACTTTTTCACACAGAGGGTGGTGGGTGTATGGAACGAGCTGCCAGAGGAGGTAGTTGTGGCTGGGACTATCCCAACGTTTAAGAAACAGCTGGACAGGTACATGGATAGGACAGGTTTGGAGGGGATATGGACAGAGGGAGACAGGCAGGTGGGAACTAGGGTGGGTGGGACATTGTTGGCCGGTGTGGGCAAGTTGGGCCGAAGGGCCTGTTTCCACACTATCACTCTATGACTCACAGCGCCAGAGACCCAGCTTCGATCCTGACCTCGACGCCTGTCTGTGTGGAGTTTGCACGTTCTCCCTGTGTCTGCATGGGTTTCCTCCCACACCTCCACCGGCCTCTGAGGCAGAGAATCCCACAGACTCACCACTCTCTGTGAGAAAAAGTGTTTCCTCGTCTCCGTTCTGAATGGCTTTACCCCTTATTCTTAAACTGTGTGTGTGTGGCCCCTGGTTCTGGACTCCCCCCCAACATCGGGAACATGTTTCCTGCCTCTAGCGTGTCCAAACCCTTAACAATCTTATATGTTTCAATGAGATCGCCTCTCATCCTTCTAAACTCCAGAGTGTACAAGCCCACAGCCGCTCCATTCTCTCAGCGTACGACAGTCCCGCCGTGCCGACAGAACTGTCAGCAGAGTCCCAGCTTCCACTGCGTTACCTGCAGGGCTCCGTAGCAACTGTGAAGGTTGTCCAGGCGTGGACCAAATATAAACTCCTTGAAAGCACCGCCCAGGGCCTGGAGAGAGAAGAAAAGACACAGAGTGATAGAGCGCGGAAACAGGCCCTTCAGCCCAACTTGCCCACACGGGCCAACATGCCCCATCTACACGTCACACCTGCCCGCGTTTGGCCCATATCCCTGTTATCAGGCTTCTCAATGGTCCTTCCATAAGCTAGGCAACTGTCTGATTCACCTCTACCCCATTGTGGATATTGGACCCTGTCTCTGGAGCTGATGCACTACAATGCTGAGAACTACACTCTGCCCTCTATATCTTCCCCTTTGCCTATTGTTCTTGAGTTTGAACTGATTGTATCTATAACTGTGTGTGCGCGCGCGCGCGTATGTGTGTTCGTGCATGTCTATGTGTGTGTGTGTGTGTGTGTACGTGCTTGTCTATATATGTGTGTGTGTACGTGCATGTCTATATATGTGTGCGTGTGTGTATATATATGTGTGTGTGTAGATATATATGTGTGTGTGTGTATATATGTGTGTGTGTGTGTATGTGTGTGTGTATATATGTGTGTGTATGTGTACGTGCATGTGTATATATGTGTGTGTGTGCGTGTGTGTATATATATATGTGTGTGTGTGTGTGTGTGTGTGTGTGTGTGTACGTGCATGTGTGTGTGTGCGTATATATATGTGTGTGTGTACGTGTGTGTCTATATATGTGTGTGTGTGCGTGTGTGTATATATATGTGTGTGTGTGTATATGTGTCTATATATGTGTGTGTGTGTGTGTGTGTATATATATGTGTGTGTGTGTGTGTGTACGTGTGTGTGTATATGTGTGTGTGTGTGTGTATATGTGTGTGTGTGTGTGTGTGTGTGTGTGTGTGTATATCTGTGTGTGTGTGTGTGTGTGTGTGTGTGTGTGTGTGTATCTATCTATATTACTAAAAGTCTGTTCTTGACAGCTTTTGACGATCTGTGCTGCGATTTCCGAGAGAACGCCGCCACCTACGGCCGTCATTTTTGGCCACCTCGCTCAGAGCCCCCCCTCCGCCATATGTGTGCCGAGGATTTTTCCCGTCGATTAAATATGACAGAGATATTAATGTTTTTTACAAAATTCCCCATTCTCTCTGCTGCCCCTGCTGGCGGCAGGGGGGAGGGACTATAAAACCAGGAAGTGGTGTGCCTCACTCACTCTTCAAGATGGTGGAAGGCAGAGGGTCACGTTTCTCTGAGCTGTGAATAACACTGAACACATGTCTACTCAAATGTAACTGTCCTTAGTGGTTCTAAAACGCTTGCAGAATGTGTCTATTGGTTCTAAAATGTTTGCAAAAAGTGTCTCTTTTGGTTCTACAATGCTTGCAG
>NW_026575687.1:0-12500 GCF_028641065.1 Leucoraja erinaceus | reverse complement strand
GGCTGAAGGGCCTGTTTCCAAGCTGTAAAACGCAATGACGTTACACTTGGGCTAAATGCACAGTCTTTTACCCAGAGCAGTAGAATCAAGAAGCAGAGGATATAGGGTTAAGGTGAGAGTTTAATGGCAAAGTTAAGTTAAAGACTTAAGTGTATTTACAAACCAAACACATAAGCCAAATTTAGAGATACAGCGCGGAAACAGGCCCTTTGGCCCACCGAGCCCGTGCCGACCAGCGATCACCAGACTGATTCCTGGGATGGCAGGACTTTCACATGAAGAAAGACTGGATAGACTCGGCTTGTACTCGCTAGAATTTAGAAGATTGAGGGGGGATCTTATAGAAACTTACAAAATTCTTAAGGGGTTGGACAGGCTAGATGCAGGAAAGATTGTTCCCGATGTTGGGGAAGTCCAGAACAAGGGGTCACAGTTTAAGGATAAGGGGGAAACCTTTTAGGACCGAGATGAGGAAAACATTTTTCACACAGAGTGGTGAATCTCTGGAATTCTCTCCCGCAGAAGGTAGTTGAGGCCACACAGTTCATTGGCTAAGGGGATCAGGGGGTATGGAGAGAAGGCAGGTACAGGATACCGAGTTGGATGATCAGCCATGATCATATTGAATGGCGGTGCAGGCTCGAAGGGCCGAATGGCCTACTCCTGCACCTATTGTCTATGTTTCTATGTTTCAACGCACACCCACTCCTGCAACCCACTTTCAGTGGGCGGCGCGACTCTCGTCAGCAGCGGCCTCTGCAGTCCGTTTGTGTTTTTATTATTTTTTGTCTCGTTTTTATGTAGTTTTTGTTATTTTTTTGTTGGGGTGTGTGTGTGGGGGTAACTTTAAAATCTTTCCCCTGCACGGGAGACCCAACCTTTTCTTTGTCGGGTCTCCGTGTCGTTGGGGCTGCAACGTGGAGCGGCCTCCAACAGAAACGACCTGGGGTTTCAGCTGCGGAGCTGCCGACTACTCACCTCCCCGTCGCGGAGCTGGCCGAGTCCGGAGCGGGTGGAACGCTGCTGCTGCTGCCGCTGCCACCCGACCTCCGGAGATTCGGAGGCTGCAACTGCGGGTCTGGCGGACGGCGGCACCGGGAGCCCGCGGGTCCCTGCTGGGAGACCGCTTTTCGGGGCTTCCGCGGCGGCGACTTCTCCCGCCCGAGTTGCGGGGTCGAAGAGCTCCTGGAGCGGGGCCTTACACCACCGCCCCGCGCGGCTGGGAATGGCCGCGGGACTCTGCGAGCGCACGCCGGGGGCTCTAACAACTAGACCCGGTGCGCGACCTTGCATCACCCGGCGTGGCTTTAATGGCCGCGGGACAATCGCCATCGCCAGCCGGGGGCTTTGACTTTGACTCTGACATCGGGGGGGAGAGTGCAGTGGAGAGATAAGTTTTTTTGCCTTCCATCACAGCAATGTGATGGATGTTTATGTAAATTATGTTGTGTCTTGGGTCTATTTGTTTGTAATGTATGGCTGCAGAAACGGCATTTCGTTTGGACCTCAAGGGGTCCAAATGACAAATAAATTGTATTGTATTGTATTGTATACTAACATCATCCTACACACTAGGGACAAATCTTTTCATTTACCAAGCCAATTAACCTACAAACCTGTAGGTCCCCGAGCTCCGACGTCCCCGAGCTCCGACGTACCCGCTACGTTCATTCTCCGTGCTTACCACGAGTTTTGATTTTTTTTTTAACTCGGGAGAACTCTTGGAATGATCTCGTACCGTGGGACAGGGGCTATTAATCTACAGAGAACGAGTCTATTGTTGAAATTGCTTTGCGGACAGGGTACGTTACCATTTGGGTGGCCTCACAGGCATTACCGCTCGACTTCACTCCCGTCTCCAGCTGTTCTTGTACAGCTGTGGCAAGGATCGGCACCCTTGAAAGAAATAAAACTTAAGTGTTAGAAAACTGTAAAAAAAAAAAAAAACTGTTCTACAGCTTTCCGAGACGATGCTGTTGACGTGTAGATACAAGAGAGGAGCATGCCAGCTACACGGGGGGGGGGGGGCAGATGTGTGTAGTGCGTCCGTCACCCCGCCCGTCGGAAACCAGCGCCACTGCGGCGATAATGTTTTCAACGATGATGAGCCTTTCAGTTTTCGAACAGTTTTCAAGAGAGAGCTAGATAGGGCTCTTAAAAATGGTGGAGGCTGGTTCACTGGATGTATTCAAGAGAGAGTTAATAGATAACAATAAACAATAGGTGCCGGAATAGAGGCCATTCGGCCCTTCGAGCCAGTGCCGCCATTCAATGTGATCATGGCGGATCATCCAACTCAGTATCCTGTACCTGCCTTCTCTCCATACCCCCTGATCCCTTTAGCCACAAGGGCCACATCTAACTCCCTCTTAAAGGGCTTTCAAGAGAGAGCTAGACAGGGCTCTTAAAAATAGCGGAGTCAGGGGATATGGGGAGAAGGCAGGAACGGGGTACTGATTGGGGATAATCAGCCATGATCACATTGAATGGCGGTGCTGGCTCGAAGGGCCGAATGGCCTCTACTCCGGCACCTGTTTATTGTTATCTATTAACTCTCTCTTGAATACATCCAGTGAACCGGCCTCCACCGCCCTCTGAGGCAGAGAATTCCACACACTCACAAATCTCTGGGAGTAAAAGTGTTTCCTCATCTCAGTCCTAAATGGCCTACCCCTTCTTCTTAAACTGTGACCCCTGGTTCTGGAGTCCCCCAACATCGGGAACATTTTTCCTGCATTTAGACTGCCCAATCCCTTAAGTTAAATTAAAAAAAATTGTGAGCAATTCTCAGCACCATATCTGAGGATGTGCCGGCTCTGGAGAGGTCCTGCTGGAGGACTGGATCGCAGGGACATAGAGACCACTTCGCGCTGAATGACTCTATACGTCTTCATATTGGGACTTGAGGGTCGGGCCAGGTGAGGCAAGGTGGGGGGGGGGGAGGGGAGAAAGAGGTGCGTTTTTAAGGATCACATACTTACAGGTGTGTCTCCTTGTTGGGTCCGAAGCTGTCGTTCATTTCTCGCTGCAGGTGGATGGCCAGGTGTGGGATGCGAAGGATGGGGTCACGCACGTGGACCAGGTGTTGCTCCACACCTGAGGCCGTCTGGCAAAGAGAAGAGAGGAACGCCGTGAATCGGGTGCAACCTTCACGTGGGTCCGCCCCGTTTCGACGAATGCAAACAACCCGAAGTGCGCAAACAAATAAGATCAAATAGACCAACTTGTCCTAGAATGGGATGGCGGGGCTGTCATATGAGGAAAGATTGAAAAGACTAGGCTTGTATTCACTGGAGTTTACAAGGATGAGGGGAGGATCTTACAGAAACATATAATATTATAAAAGGACTGGACAAGCTAGATGCAGGAAAAATGTTCCCAATGTTGGGCGAGTCCAGAACCAGGGGCCACACAGTCTTAGAATAAAGGGGAGGCCATTTAAGACTGAGGTGAGAAAAAACTTTTCCACCTAGAGAGTTGTGAATTTGTGGAATTCCCTGCCACAGAGGGCAGTGGAGGCCAAGTCACTGGATGGATTTAAGAGAGAGTTAGATAGAGCTCTAGGGGCTGGTGGAGTCAAGGGATGTGGGGAGAAGGCAGGCACGGGTTATTGATTGGGGACGATCAGCCATGATCACAATGAATGGCGGTGCTGGCTCGAAGGGCCGAATGGCCTCCTCCTGCACCTATTGTCTATGTTTCTCACTTTAGGCTGTGCACGCAAGAAGAAGTAGAATAAGATTCAGTCGATCAGTTTAGTTTATTGGCACGTGGACCGTGGTGCAGTGAAAAGCTTTTGTAGTGTGCTATCTAGGCTTGGTTAGAGGGGATGTGGAGAGGATGTTTCCACGGGCGGGAGAGCCTCAGGACCACAGAGGCCCTCGCCTCAGAATTAAAGGATGTTCCTTCAGGAAGGAGATGAGGAGGAATTTCTTTAGTCAGAGGGTTCGATTAATCAGGAATTCATTGCCGAGATAAGGTGACAATCTTTTGTTGCGTGCTAACCTGCCCGCGGAGAGACAATACACGAGTCGACATCACCCCATTCACAGTGTACAGATACATGATAAGGGAATAACGTTTAGTGCAAGGTAAAGCCAGCAAAGTCCGATCAAAGATAGTCCGAGGATCAGCAATGAGGTGGATAGTTGTTCAGGACTGACAAGTTAAACTGATCTTGTCTGACAATAGACAATAGGTGCAGGAGGAGGCCATTCGGCCTTCGAGCCAGCACCGCCATTCACTGTGATCATGGCTGATCATCCCCAATCAGTACCCCGTTCCTGCCTTCTCCCCATATCCCCTGACTCCGCTATCTTTAAGAGCCCTATCTAGCTCTCTCTTGAAAGCATCCAGAGAACCGGCCTCCACCGCCCTCTGAGGCAGAGAATTCCACAGACGCACCACTCTCTGTGAGAAAAAAGTGTTTCCTCGTCTCCGTTCTAAATGGCTTTCTCCTTATTCTTAAACTGTGTGGCCCCTGGACTTCCCCAACATCGGGAACATGTTTCCTGCTTCTAGCGTGACCACACCCTTAACAATCTTATGTTTCAATGAGATGCCCTCTCATCCTTCTAAACTCCAGAGTGTACAAGCCCAGCCGCTCCATTCTCTCAGCGTATGACAGTCCCGCCATCCCGGGAATTAACCTGGTGAACCTACGCTGCACTCCCTCAATAGCAAAAATGTCCTTCCTCAAATTAGGGGACCAAAACTGCACACAATACTCCAGGTGTGGTCTCACTAGGGCCCTGTACAACTGCAGAAGGACCTCTTTGCTGCTATATTTGACTCCTCTTGTGATAAAGGCCAACATGCCATTTGCTTTCTCCACTGCCTGCTGTACCTGCATGCTTAGTTGGTGGATAGTTGTTCAGGACTGACAAGTTAAAGTGATCTCGTCTGCCTGCAGGCGATCCCTCTATTCCCTGCATTTCCATGTGTCTTATCCTCTTAAACCCCACTATCGTCTCTGCCTCCGCCTCCACCACCACCACCCCTGGCAGCACGTCCCTGCCACCCACCACGCTGAGTGTTCCCAAACCTGCCCCACATATCTCCATTGAAGGTGGTGCAGTGGTAGAGTTGCTGCCTTCAGCGCCAGAGATTCAAGAGTCAAGATCAAGGTAGGCGGTGCGGAGGGAGGAGGTAACTTTTGATCTCTCCCTGCACGGGAGACCCGACCTTTTCTTTGTCGGGTCTCCGTTGTCGTTGGGGCTGTAACGAGGAGCGGCCTCCAACAGGAAGACCGGAGGCTCTGGTGCCGACGACTCACCTCACCGTCGCAGAGCTGGCCGAGTCCGGAGCGGGTGGAGCGGTGGTGGAGCGCTGCTGCTGCTGCGGCCCGACCTCCGGAGATTCGGAGGCTGCAACTGCGGGTCTGGCGGACGGCGGGGTTGAAGAGCTCCTGGAGCGGGGCCTTACAGCACCGCCCCACGCGGCTTGAAATGGCCGTGGGACTCTGCGAGCGCCCGCCGGGGGCTCCAAAATCAAGACCCGGTGTGCGACCTTGCACCACCCAGCGTGGCTTTAATGGCTGCGGGACAATCGCCATCGCCAGCTGGGGGCTTTGACTTTGACTCTGACATCGTGACATCGGGGGGGGGGGGGAGTGCAGGGGGGGGGGGGGGGGGGGGAGATACGGTTTTTTTTGCCTTCCATCACAGCAATGTGATGGATGTTTATGTAAATTATGTTGTGTCTTGGGTCTATTGTGTTTTGTAATGTATGGCTGCAGAAACGTCATTTCGTTTGGACCTCAAGGGGTCCAAATGACAAATAAATTGTATCTTGAATCTTGGTCGCCGCTGGATTTTCAACATGGTGAACATTTTTGGCGAACTGTTACAACCTATGACGGGTGCCGGCAAATCGCCGGGAAAAGTCACGTAAGTGGGACAGGCCCTTTGACATGACTGGGCGGAGGTTGGAAAACATGGGCGAAGGTGCTCGGGGCAATTACTGGAGCGGGAACGTGTGAAGCCTGCTCACCTTCACCAAAACCCTGCCAGCCACGGTGAGGTCCCGGTCAAACCAGGTGTTCCAGATGCCACCGCCGTAACATTCCACCCCCACCTGGAGGTAGCCCGCGTGTATCTTCTTCGACCTGACCTTCACCTGGAGGCGGAAACAAATGCAGAACATTGACAAACAGTTATAACCATATAACAATGGCAGCACGGAAACAGGCCATCTCGGCCCTTCTAGTCCGTGCCGAACATTTACTCTCACCTAGTCCCATCTACCTGCACTCAGACCATAACCCTCCATTCCTTTCCCGTCCATATACCTATCCAATTTATTTTTAAATGATAAAATCCAACCTGCCACCACCACTTCCACTGGAAGCTCATTCCACACACAGCCACCACTCTCTGAGTAAAGAAGTTCCCCCTCATGTTGCCCCTAAACTTCTGTCCCTTAATTCTCAAGTCATGTCCTCTTGTTTGAATCTTCCCTACTCTCAAAGCTTATCCACGTCAACTCTGTCTATCCCTCTCATCATTTTAAAGACCTCTATCAAGTCCCCCCTTAACCTTCTGCGCTCCAAAGAATAAAGCCCTATCTTGTTCAACCTTTCTCTGTAACTAAATGCATTTCGTTGTCTCTGTACTGTACACTGACAATGACAATTAAAATTGAATCTGAATCTAACGTAGGTGCTGAAACCCAGGCAACATTCTAGTAAATCTCCTCTGTACTCTCTCTATTTTGTTGACATCTTTCCTGAAGTTGAAGGGTCAAATACAAAATTCCCACTCCCTCTGGGTATCATCGGGAGTCACGGATCCAAACTCACCCGTAAACACGGACTGTCCGTGTGTGCTCCGACCATGGTGAACCCATTGCCTGCCTTGTACTTGCCTCCCACGGCAAAGGCGATGATAGTCGAGTAGTTCCTGGTCATATAGTACTGTTTGGAAACAAACAAGAGTAACACACGGGTTCAGTCGGCAAGAAGACTTACATAGAGTCACGGAGTGATACAGTGTGGAAACGGGCCCTTCAGACCAACTTGCCCACACCGGCCAACATGTCCCAGCTACACTAGTCCCACCTGCCTGCGTTTGGTCCATATCCCTCCAAACCTGTCCTATCTATCCATGTGTTTAAGAGGGAACTGCAGATGCTGGAGAATCGAAGGTTACACAAAAAAGCTGGAGAAACTCAGCGGGTGCAGCAGCACCTATGGAGCGAAGGAAATAGGCAACGTTTCGGCCCGAAACGTTGCCTATTTCCTTCGCTCCATAGATGCTGCTGCACCCGCTGAGTTTCTCCAGCTTTTTTGTGTAACTATCTATCCATGTAACTGGCTAACTGGTTCGTAAATGTTGGGATAGTCCCAGCCAGAACTACCTCCTCTGGCAGCTCGTTCCATACACCCACCACCCTTTGTGTGAAAAGGTTACCCCCTCAGATTGCTATTAAATCCAGGAGCCACAGTCTTAGAATATGGTGGTGCAGGCTCGAAGGGCCGAATGGCCTACTCCTGCACCTATTTTCTATGTTTCTATGTTTCTAATAAAGGGGAGGTCATTTACGACTGAGGTGAGAAAAAAACGTTTTCACCCAGAGAGTTGTGAATTTGTGGAATTCCCTGCCACAGAGGGCAGTGGAGGCCAAGTCACTGGATGGATTTAAGAGAGAGTTAGGTATAGCTCTAGGGGCTAGTGGAGTCAAGGGATATGGGGAGAAGGCAGGCACGGGTTATTGATAGGGGACGATCAGCCATGATCACAATGAATGGCGGTGCTGGGTTGAAGGGCCGAATGGCCTCCTCCTGCACCTATTTTCTACGTTTCTAAGTCCTCTGGTCCTCGATTCCCCTACTCTGGGCAAGAGACTCAGTGCATCTACCCGATCAATGCCTCTCATGATTTTATACACATGACCTGCCGCAGAAGCCCAAATCCGGTCCCGTCTGGGAAACATTGTTGTGTGGAAGAGAGGGCATTTGGAACCATCCTCTCCATGTCCACTCTACCCAGGTGCCGACAACTCCCGTGATTCACGTCTCTGCTTAGCTCAGCCAAACTTACAAACAGGCCACCCACATGTGTA
The DNA here is from genome assembly GCF_028641065.1 of Leucoraja erinaceus. Taxonomy (NCBI): domain Eukaryota; kingdom Metazoa; phylum Chordata; class Chondrichthyes; order Rajiformes; family Rajidae; genus Leucoraja; species Leucoraja erinaceus. Next base: position 4,439 of record NW_026575687.1, on the reverse strand, counting down.
CAGATACAGGATTAACGGATTCTCATTTAATAGACTCATAGAGTGATACAGCGTGGATAACAGGCCCTTCGCTACAACATGCCCACACCGGCCAACTACTCCTTATTCTTAAACTGTGGCCCCTGGTTCTGGACTCCCCCAACATCGGGAACATGTTGTTTAAGAAGGATTGTCTGAAGCAGGGTTTCGGCCCGAAACGTTGCCTATTTCCTTCGCTCCATAGATGCTGCTGCACCCGCTGAGTTTCTCCAGCTTTTTTTGTGTACCATCGGGAACATGTTTCCTGTCTCTAGCATGTCGAAACCCTGAATAATCTTATATGTTTCAATAAGATCCACTCTCATCCTGCTAACCTCCACAGAGTGTACAAGCCCAGACGCACCATTCTCTCAGCATATGACAGTCCCGCTGAGAGACTCCAGTCTCTCGGGACGGCTTTTGATGGGAATTCCCGGCACAAGTAACTGCTGTTTATGTGTTCGCCCCGTCGACCCCTCACTTACTCACCTTGCTGGCAGGTTCCACATTCCAGTGATCGGTCTCCTTCAGCTCCTGGAAACCAGCAGTCCGCAGACGCCGCTTGCAGGCTTCAATAACTGCAATAAAAACAGAGGTGAATGAACACTTTCAGCGGGATGCTGCCTGTCCTGCTGAGTTCCTCCAGCATTTTGTGTCTATCTTCAAGATTGAAGATTCAAGAAATTTATTGCCAGGTCAACAAGTTGATAGGAATGTGTCTTGGTTCGCTCTCAGACAGATACAATACAGTACAATACAACCACCACATACACCACAATAAATAATACAGACAATACCATACGGAGGACAATATATACAGGAAGGACAGTACCCAGCAGCGTCATATTAAGTGTAAGTGCAAGTGCAAAAAAAAAAGTGCAAAGTGATTATAGTGCAAATTCAAATATCTTGGAAAGAAATTGATACTTAAATTTTGGAAAAATACAACCATACCAACTGTTAAAATGTGGATTAGGAATATGATGGACAGAGCATGCCTTGAAGAAATGAGACTCCGACTAATAGATAAATATGACCAATTCTTAAGGAGTTGGTCTCCTTTCATCGACTTTTTGGAATCATGTGATGCAGCGGTACCGTAAAGATTGCTGATTTCAGTTCATGACGCGGATAGATCTACATCTCCGAATACAGATTTGAAAAATTCTCTTTTAAGGGGCCTTCTCTTCTATTTCTACTTTCCACTTTCTCTCTTCCTTTTTTATTTTTTATATACACACTTCACGTTTTTCTACTCTCTTCCATCTATTTTTCCACTTTTTCCTCTTTCTATTGTTTTCTTTTTCTTGTCTTGCTTACTTCCTTCTCATAACATAAAACTAGAGGTTGTACATAGAATGGATTACGGCATTACATAGTTGGCACCTAAAATTAGGTTCCACTGTACTGTTTTGTGCTGTATTAACTTCTAATAAAATTAAAAAAAAAAAAACAAACAAAAAAAACTGATAGCTTGGAGGTAGGTGCTGTCTCTGAAGCGAGATGTTTTACTTTTAATGCTTCTATATCTCTTTACTGATGAGAGGAGATTAAAGAGGTAATGTGCCGGGTGAGAGTGGTCTGCTATGATTTTTTTGGCCTTTCTGGTGAGTCTTGTTGAGTAAAGTGATGTCACTGGGGGAAGTCTGCTGCAACCGATGATCTTAGAAGCTCGGCGCACTATTCTCTCCAGCCGAGTCTTATCCTGCGAGGTTGTGTGACCATAGAAACATAGAAATTAGGTGCAGGAGTAGGCCATTCGGCCCTTCGAGCCTGCACCGCCATTCAATATGATCATGGCTGATCATCCAACTCAGTATCCCGTACCTGCCTTCTCTCCATACCCCCTGATCCCCTTAGCCACAAGGGCCACATCTAACTCCCTCTTAAATATAGCCAATGAACTGGCCTCGACTACCCTCTGTGGCAGAGAGTTCCAGAGATTCACCACTCTCTGTGTGAAAAAACTTCTTCTCATCTCGGTTTTAAAGGATTTCCCCCTTATCCTTAAGTTGTGACCCCTTGTCCTGGACTTCCCCAACATCGGGAACAATCTTCCTGCATCTAGCCTGTCCAACCCCTTAAGAATTTTGTAAGTTTCTATAAGATCCCCTCTCAATCTCCTAAATTCTAGAGAGTATAAACCAAGTCTATCCAGTCTTTCTTCATAAGACAGTCCTGACATCCCAGGAATCAGTCTGGTGAACCGTCGCTCTGCACTCCCTCTATGGCAATAATGTCCTTCCTCAGATTTGGAGACCAAAACTGTACGCAATACCAGACAAATCTGTACCATACCAGACAAGCATAGAGAATGTGAGTATGCTTTCTATGGTAGACCTATAGAAGTGGGTCATGGCTGGTCGACCGACCCTGAATTTTTTAAGCTGCCGCAGGAAGTAGAGTCGCTTGTGGCACTTACTGATTATGAGACTAGTGTTGAGCTCCCATGATAGGGATTGATGTATAGTGGTCCCGAGGAACTTAAAGGAGGTGACCCTCTCAACCACCTCTCCATTGATGAAGAGAGGGAGGAGGGGGGTGGCCCTCTTTCAGAAATCAACAACCAGCTCCTTAGTTTTTGAGATAATAATAATAATAATAATAAATTTATTTATAGAGCACTTTAAAAACAATCATAGCTGCAACAAAGTGCTGTACATCACTAATGATTGACAAAAAAGTGAATACACACCAAAAATAACAATCAAAAGAAATAGTAGGAAAAGACATGTAAAATAAAGAAACATCAAAAACACCACAAGCAGAAGCAAAGCCTCAGGCATGGTCAAAAGCCAGGGAGTACAAATGTGTTTTAACACTGGATTTGAAGATGGACAGAGAGGGGGCCTGTCTGATGTGCAACGGCAGGGTGTTCCAGAGTGCCGGAGCAGCAACAGAGAAGTTAAGCATGACGTTGTTGTTCTCACACCACCTTACTAGCTCCTCTACTTCACTACGGTAAACGGTTTCGATGTTATAATATAATAATAATAATAATAATAACAACTTTATTTATAAAGCACTTTTAGGCAACATCAGTTACCACAAAGTGCTGTACATGGGAAATCAACAAAAAGTTATCACAAACTACTAAAACCATTAAGACGACAGGACTATAAAAACAGTAAAAAATTAAAAGACATTAAAAGCACTAAAACAGGAACAATGTCTCAGCCAGTGTCGAAAGCCAGTGAATAAAAGTGAGTTTTTAGGGAGGATTTAAAGATGGACAGTGAAGGGGCCTGTCTGATCTGCAGCGGCAAGGTGTTCCAGAGTGCCGGTGCAGCAACAGAAAAGGCTCTATCCCCTCTGAGCTTCCGCTTAGACCTTGGTACCTCAAGGAGCAGCTGATCCGCTGACCTGAGGCACCGGGGCAGGAGCATATAGGTGGAGCAGCTCAGAGAGGTAAGGCGGGGCGAGGCCATTCAAAGATTTAAAAAACAAATAAAAGAATTTTAAAATGAACTCGAAAGTGCACTGGAAGCCAGTGAAGGGAGGCCAAAATTGGCGTAATGTGCTCCCTCTTGGTAATAAGACCTGCCACAGATGTGTCATCTGCAAACTTAAATAACAAGACAGAGTCAGAGTGTGAATAGCAAAAATGTGTGTATATAGAGTACAGAGGAGGTGATAAAACGCAACCCTGGTGGGCGCCGATGTTCAGGAACCTAGCCAGTGAGACATGGTTACCAATTTTTATCACCTGTTTTCTGTCACATACAAAGCTATAGATCCATTTACATAGAGATGAGTTGACCCCCAGTTCCTGTAAAGCAGCATCAGTGTAAACCAGCATCTGCAGTTCCTTCCTAAACATCCCTTGTTTAGGTTTATTATTGTCATGTATACCGAGGTACAGTGAAAATAAGATAATATCATACAATAGGCAATAGGTGCAGGAGTAGGCCATTTGGCCCATCTAGTCAGCACCGCCATTCAGTGATCATCCACAATCAGTACCCCGTTCCTGCCTTCTCCCCATATCCCCTGACTCCGCTATCTTTGAGCGCTATCTTTGAGCCCTATCTTGAAAGCTCTCTCTTGAAAGCATCCAGAGAACCGGCCTCCACCGCCCTCTGAGGCAGAGAATTCCACAGACTCACCACTCTCTGTGCGAAAAAGTGTTTCCTCATCTCCGTTCTAAACGGCTTACCCCTTATTCTTAAACTGTGTGTGGCCCCTGGTTCTGGACTTCCCCAACATCGGGAACACGTTTCCTGCCTCTAGCGTGTCCAAACCCTTAATAATCTTACATGTTTCAATAAGATCCCCTCTTATCCTTCTAAACTCTAGAGTGTACAAGCCCAGCCACTCCATTCTCTCAGCATATGACAGTCCCGCCATCCCGGGAATTAACCTTGTGAACCTACGCTGGGCTCCCTCAATAGCAAGAATGTCCTTCCTCAAATTAGGTGAGC
>NW_026575686.1:0-32500 GCF_028641065.1 Leucoraja erinaceus | reverse complement strand
AGGCAAATGGTATGTTAGCCTTCACAACAAAAGGATTTGAGTATAGGAGCAGGGAGGTTCTACTGCAGTTGTGTAGGGTCTTGGTGAGACCACACCTGGAGTATTGCATACAGTTTTGGTCTCCTAATCTGAGGAAAGACATTCTTGCCATAGAGGGAGTACAGAGAAGGTTCACCAAACTGATTCCTGGGATGTCAGGACTTTCATATGAAGAAAGATTGGATAGACTCGGTTTGTACTCGCTAGAATTTAAAAGATTGAGGGGTGATCTTATATAAACTTACAAAATTCTTAAGGGGTTGGACAGGCTAGATGCAGGAAGATTGTTCCCGATGTTGGGGAAGTCCAGAACAAGGGGTCACAGTTTAAGGATGAGGGGGAAATCATTTAGGACCGAGATGAGGAAAACATTTTTCACACAGAGAGTGGTGAATCTCTGGAATTCTCTGCCACAGAAGGTAGTTGAGGCCAGTTCATTGGCTATATTTAAGAGGCAGTTAGATGTGGCCCTTGTGGCTAAAGGGATCAGGGGGTATGGAGAGAAGGCAGGTACAGGATACTGAGTTAGATGATCAACCATGATCATATTGAATGGCGGTGCAGGCTCGAAATGCCGAATGGCCTACTCCTGCACCTATTTTCTATGTTTCTATGTTTCTAACTGCAGGACATGGGAAATACAGGTGAAGGATCCATATATATGTACTACAGCAGGGGAAACCATGTTTGCTATTGAAAGGGGATTTCCTCGAGTGGAAAGCCTCATCTTGAGAGCAGATGCAACAGAGATGGTGAAATTGAGCGTAGGGGATGGCATTGTTGCTAGGGGCAGGGTGGGATGATGTATAGTCGGTGGGAGTCAGTGTGTGTGTACAGTAGTTGATGTCTGTCGATAATCTGTCCCTTGTAATGAAGACAGAGAGATCTAGAAAGGGGAGAGCGATGTCAGAGATGTTCCAAGTGAATTTGAGGACAGGCAGGGTGGAAGTTACTGGAAAAGTGAATGAAATCAGCAAGTTGTGTGTGGGTGCAGGAGGCAGGCAGCCCCAATGCAGTGGAGAAAGAGTGGAGCAGTAGTGTATGTTTGGAATAAGGACTGTTTGATTATAACCAATGAAAAGAAATGCATTGCTGGGGCAAAAGGTGCTGCCCATGGTTACACCTTTCACTTGAAGAAAGTGAAAGGAGTCAAAAGGAAAGATGATGAGAGTGAGGACAAGTTCCACCAGGTGGAGGAGAATGTTAACAGAGGGGAACTGAATGGGTCTCTGGAGGAGGAACCCGAGGGAGGGCTCCAACACCTTCCTAGTGGGGAATAGAATTATAAAGGCACTGTAGGTCCATGGTGAAGATGAGGGAATGGGGGCCTAGGAATTGAAAGTTATTGATGTGTGGAAGAGTGTGAGAGGTATCTCAGATGTAGGCCAATAGGGAGGGGGCAGGGGAGAGGGGGGATTTGGGGAAGGGGATAGAAAGGAGCAGTACAGAGTTGAGCAACTACAAGGTTGGAATCTGTGCAGGGGAGATTGCCCAAAGCAATGACACCCAAATCACCTCTTCCTCCCAGGTAGTTCCTCCTGCGACCACAGGTGGTGCTATGCCCCATCCTCACTCACGTTCATCCAGGGACATCAAGATGCCCTTCCAGTGGAGATTATATTATAATCCTGTTCCAGATTATATTATAATCTTTAAAGTATAAGGTTACAAATGGTTTGGACACACTAGAGTCAGGAAACATGTTCCCGATGTTGGGGGTGTCCAGAACCAGGGGCCACACTTTAAGAATAAGATGCAAGCCATTTAGAACGGAGATGAGGAAACAATTTTTCACACAGAGAGTTGTGAGTGTCTGGAATTCTCTGCCTCAGAGGGAGGTGGAGGCTGGTTTTCTGGATACTTTCAAGAGAGAGCTTGGTGGGGCTCTTAAAGATAGCGGAGTTAGCGGAGGATAACGAGGGATAAAATTGGTCCATTGGAGAGGCGGAGTGGACAGCTATCTGCAGAGCCAAAAGAGAGGGGGGAGATATTGAACAATTTTTTTTCTTCGGTATTCACCAAGGAGAAGGAGAAGGATATTGAATTATGTGAGGTAAGGGAAACTAGTAGAGTAGCTATGGATACTATGAGGTTCAAAGTAAAAGAAGTACTGACACTTTTGAAAAATATAAAAGTGGATAAGTCTCCAGGTCCTGACAGGATATTCCCTAGGACATTGAGGGAAGTTAGTGTAGAAATAGCCGGGGCTATGACAGAAATATTTCAAATGTCATTAGAAACGGGAATAGTCCCCGAGGATTGGCGTACTGCGCATGTTGTTCCATTGTTTAAAAAGGGTTCTAAGAGTCAACCTAGCAATTATAGACCTGTTAGTTTGACTTCAGTGGTGGGCAAATTAATGGAAAAGATACTTAGAGATAATATATATAAGCATCTAGATAAACAGGGTCTGATTAGGAACAGTCAACATGGATTTGTGCCTGGAAGGTCATGTTTGACTAATCTTCTTGAATTTTTTGAAGAGGTTACTAGGGAAATTGACGAGGGTAAAGCAGTGGATGTTGTCTATATGGACTTTAGTAAGGCCTTTGACAAGGTTCCTCATGGAAGGTTGGTTAAGAAGGTTCAACTGTTGGATATAATTGCAGGAATAGCAAGATGGATTCAACAGTGGCTGAATGGGAGAAGCCAGAGGGTAATGGTGGATGGCTGTTTATCGGGTTGGAGGCAGGTGACTAGTGGGGTGCCTCAGGGATCTGTGTTGGGTCCTTTGTTGTTTGTCATGTACATCAATGATCTGGATGAAGGTGTGGTAAATTGGATTGGTAAGTATGCAGATGATACCAAGATAGGGGGTGTTGTGGATAATGAAGAGGATTTCCAAAGTCTACAGAGTGATTTAGGCCATTTGGAAAAAATGGGCTGAAAGATGGCAGATGGAGTTTAATGCTGATAAATGTGAGGTGCTACGCCTTGGCAGGACAAATCAAAATAGGACGTACATGGTAAATGGTAGGGAATTGAAGAATACAGTTGAACAGAGGGATCTGGGTATAACCGTGCATAGTTCCTTGAAGGTGGAATCTCATATAGATAGGGTGGTAAAGAAAGCTTTTGGTATGCTAGCCTTTATAAATCAGAGCATTGAGTATAGAAGCTGGGATGTAATGTTAAAATTGTACAAGGCATTGGTGAGACCAAATCTGGAGTATGGTGTACAATTTTGGTCGCCCAATTATAGGAAGGATGTCAACAAAATAGAGAGAGTACAGAGGAGATTTACTAGAATGTTGCCTGGGTTTCAACAACTAAGTTACAGAGATAGGTTGAATAAGTTAGGTCTTTATTCTCTGGAGCGCAGAAGGTTAAGGGGGGACCTGATAGAGGTCTTTAAAATGATGAGAGGGATAGACAGAGTTGATGTGGACAAGCTTTTCCCTTTGAGAATAGGGAAGATTCAAACAAGAGGACATGACTTCAGAATTAAGGGACAGAAGTTTAGGGGTAATATGAGGGGGAACTTCTTTACTCAGAGAGTGGTAGCGGTGTGGAATGAGCTTCCAGTGGAAGTGGTGGAGGCAGGTTCATTGGTATCATTTAAAAAATAAATTGGATAGGCATATGGATGAGAAAAATAAATTGGGGCAATGGAAGGGAATTATGGTTATGGTATGAGTGCAGGCAGGTGGGACTAAGGGGAAAAAAAAAAAATTTGTTCGGCACGGACTTGTAGGGCCGAGATGGCCTGTTTCCGTGCTGTAATTGTTATATGGTTATATGGTTAAGGGATATGGGGAGAAGGCAGGAATGGGGTACTGATTGGAGCTGATCAGCCATGATCACATTGAATGGCTCTTTGAACCCCCTCGTCCTTGAGTGACCCTACAATCCAAGGCCACCTCCATCAATAAGAGTGAGGCCACACACAAAAGTGGAAGAACACCTTATATTCCACTTGGGTATTTTACAACCCAATAGCATGAACATTGAATCCTCCCATTTAGCTAAATGTGAATGCACACATTTCAGAATGAAAGGGGCAACGTATAAGATTAAGGGACGGAATACCTGCAAATGATTGAACGGTTCACTTCCAGATGAGCACAAATGTAACCCAGGTATCACTGGTTACTCTCGTGCTTGCCAACAATGGTGGCAATTACTGGCAAGCATCCTGATTGATATGTTCTGCAAAAAAGGATAAATGAGAAATATACCAAGTTAACGTTGAAGAATAACATTTTCTGATCATCACCAAAAGTACAAACTAATTGTACAAGTCTAAATTCTTCTGAAAACAAGTCATTGAGTTTTTCTAATCAACTTACATCTTAGTGCAGGGTGTAAGTCTTAGTTTGCAAAATATCTTTTGTATATTTAGCTCTAATGGCATTTACCATATTGTATTATTCTAGGCATTATTTGGACTCTAATTCCATTTCATAATGCTATATTACTTTAATTAATATTAGATAATATTAATGTTTTGACAGTTCAGATAATGAAAGACTTTCTATTAAAAAAACGTAACTACCCCATGAGAATAGTCACACTGCTTCACCCTTGGGATACTAAATGTAACGGCTGCCTAATCTGTGATTGGGTTTCCATATCCAATCCAATCCAATCCAACTTTATTTGTTAAGCACTTTAAAAAACAACCAAAGTGCTGTACAGAAAAAAAATAAGCAAGACATCATAAAACAGGCAGAATAACAGAACATACAGCTATCATGAGGCGCATAAATTACATACGAAAATTCAACAATAAATTAAAAGACATAAAACATGAGTATGAACCACGCAGTAAAATCAAGCAAATAAAGTAAATAAATAAGTCGACACCATACTGGTCTACAAAGGCCACGGAGAATAGATGTGTCTTCAGGAGTGATTTAAAAACAGCCAGAGAAGGGACCTGTTTAACGTGCAGAGGCAATTCATTCCATAATCTCGGAGCCGACACAGCAAAGGCACAGTCCCCTCTGAGCTTCCGCTTAGTTTTAGGCCCACTCAGGAGCAGCTGATCATCTGACCTGAGAGAGCGGGCGGGTGCATAAGGGTGAAGAAGCTCAGATAGGTAGGACGGGGCAAGACCATTTAGGGATTTAAAAGCAAATAAAATAATTTTAAAATGAATCCTATACTGAACAGGCAGCCAGTGGAGCGAGGCTAAAATGTGTGAAAGATACATACAGAGAAGGGAGGCACAGTGGTACATATGGTGGAGTTGCTGCCCCACAACACCAGAGACCCAGGTTCGATCCTCGACTGTGCTCAGTCGGCCAAAACCTACCTGATCTCCCAATTGCTAAACACTTCAATTCTCCCTCCCATACCCATACTGACCGTTCTGTCCTGGGCCTCCTCCAATGTCAGTCAGGCCCAGCATGAATTGGAGGGACAGCACCACACATTTTGCTTGGGCAGCGGTAAGAATATTGTCTTCAAATAACCTTTGCTTTCCCTCTCTCTCCATCCCAGATTCAGATTCAGATTCAATCTTTCTTGTCATTGTGCAGTGTACAGTACAGAGACAATGAAATGCAGTTAGCATCTCACCCAGAAGAGCGAACATAGAATAATGAAACAGCAAATATATATATGTATGTACATTAGCAGTAGTGCAATTTTTCAGGGGGGAAGGAGTGTGGGAAGGAGTGTTCGGGGGGGTGGGTGACTGTCAATCAACGAGGTGCAGAGTTAAGTTGTGTAACAGCCGCAGGGAAGAAACTGTTCCTGAACCTGCTGGTCCTGCAATGGAGAGACCTGTAGCGCCTCCCGGATGGGAGAAGGGTAAACAGTCTGCGGTTGGGGTGAGAGCAGTCCTTGACGATGCTGAGCGCCCTTCGCAGATATCACTTGCTCTGGACAGACTCAATGGAGGGGAGTGAGGAACCGGTGATACGTTGGGCAGTTTTCACCACCCTCTGCAGTGCTTTACGGTCGGAGATAGAACAGTTGCCATACCATACTGTGATACAGTTGGTAAGGATGCTCTCGATGGTGCAGCGGTAGAGGTTCACCAGAATCTGAGGAGACAGATTTCCAAATCCCCTCCCATTTCCAAATTCCAATTAGATCAGGCGCCGTTCCAAATGGCCATGCGTGTGGATCAGATGCAGCCTGCATCGGCACGGAGCAGTGGAGCAACGGTGGAGGGCAGCAACACATCACCTGGTCAAGATGACCTCTGCAACTCAAGCCCACTGGCCATGCGTGTGGATCAGATGCAGCCTGCATCGGCACGGAGCAGTGGAGCAACGGTGGAGGGCAGCAACACATCACCTGGTCAAGATGACCTCTGCAACTCAAGCCCACTGGCCATGCGTGTGGATCAGATGCAGTCTGCATCGGCACGGAGCAGTGGAGCAACGGTGGAGGGCAGCAACACATCACCTGGTCAAGATGACCTCTGCAACTCAAGCCCACTGGCCATGCGTGTGGATCAGATGCAGCCTGCATCGGCACGGAGCAGTGGAGCAACGGTGGAGGGCAGCAACACGTCACCTGGTCAAGCTGACCCCTGCAACTCCAACCCACTGCCACCGCCTGGACAATGTGCCTTTATGGCCAAGTTGAGACTCGCACATTTTTAATAACTCTGAACTTAAAGGCCACAAGATGTCGCTGGAAACATGGTGACTCTCGTGTCGTGCCCCAATGTAATCTACTAATCTCACATTCCTGTACTTTAGTATGATTGTACCCCATTTACAACAAGATTGTTACTGAACTGTATACAATACATGAATTTCACTCTCCCTAGATACATGAGACAATAAACTACCATTGAAACATTAAATGTGAGAAACATAGAAATGTGGCTTTCAAAATGATGCACCTTTTGGTGACTACTTCAGTTCAAGTATTACGTTCAGTTCCCAATAAATTGTTGTTTCCTTATGGATATGTCAGAGCAAAATGATTTTTATTTACCTTGCACAATGTGTGGAATTGCTTCACCGGGTTCATCATTTCCTAGATCTTCAAAGGGCATTATTTTAGATTTCCACTTTGGCCCCTTTATCTTCCCTTTGATCTGACATCAAGAACAATAAAGACAATTATTTTAATGCACAAAAACCCAACAAAAAACAGTGAATTCTCCATGGCTGGCACGAGGAATAATGGGAGAGTTAAAAAGCTCATGTTGTCAGAAATAGTTTTTGACCTGAAGAATGGGAGCATTTAGAACAAAGGAGAACCAATACATTGATAAAGAAATGCCAGATGGAATACAAGACAAGGTGTGTAAAATGATGAGGGGAATAGATAGGATGAATGCACAGCCTTTTCCCCAGAGTAGGGGAAATCAAGAAACAGAGGACATAGATTTAAGGTGAGAGGGGCAATATTCAAGAGGAACCAGAGGGGCAACACTTTCCACACACAGGGTGGTGTGTATATAGAAGCAGCTGCCAGAGGAGAGAGTTAAAACAGGTACTATAACATCATTTAAAAAACACTTGGACGGGCACATGTGGATAGGAAAGATTTGAAGAGATATGGGCCAAATGTGAGCAAATGGGACTAGAATAAATCTCGCTTGGCATGGGTAAGGTGGGCCGAAAGGCCTGTTTCTGTACTATGCCTCGAATGGTGGGAACATTAAATGGACAGCAGGAGGATAATGCTTAGGATGGCAGGTGTGGGCCCTTACAGGCAGAGACAGGAGAATTAAATATGGAGAATGCCAGAGAAGTTAAATAATTCCTTTAAGTTTGTCTTAAAGAAATAACACATGTATACGAGAGAACAAAAAGCCAATGAGAATGAGAAATGGAAGAGATGGAGTACTAATCAATAAAAGTGAAAACGAGTAGTCTACGCAAGACATGTAATGCTGAGGCTCTATAAGGAGAGATGCAACGCTGAGGTTCTGAGAGATAAGGCTGTATAAGGAGAGATGTAACGCTGAGGCTCTATAAGGCTCTATAAGGGGAGATGCTGATAATGCTGAGGCTCTATCTATAAGGGGAGATGTAATGCTGAGGCTCTATAAGGGGAGATGCAATGCTGAGGCTCTATAAGGAGAGATGCTGGTCAGCCCGCATTTGCAGTACTGAAAGGCATAGATCGAGTGAATGTGGAAAGGATTGGTGACCCTATTACCTCTATAGGGTATCAACTGACGTGTCGAACAAGACTCTAAACCGAGGTTTAATTTAGTTTAGTACAACTTAATCTTTCTTAACACTCGAGTAACTTAAAACATGCATGCAAACACTTGACTTCTAATATCTTCTCATTGACGTTACTATTTCAACACCACTTCTTAAACTAAATCACAAAGTCAGATATTGCCCCTATGAATGAATTGGACAGAGTCACTCTGTTGGTAGGGGGTTTGTATTCTCTGAGCTTTGAACTCAGGTCCCTCCTTCTTGTGATGGTTGTTCCCGGGTTGTCGCTGCCCATGTTTCGGACCCCCCTTCTTTTATACTAATTTTCCTTCAATCTCCTAAAGGAAGCTTTTGTTTAAACCCAATGCTCTCACAATTCTAAAGTCAATCATTTTGAGTTGTCACTCATCCAAGTGCTGAATAAACAAAATACATCTTCGATCCTTATCAAGCTGGGGAGTTCTTAATTATGTTGCCTGTTCATATTTTCATTCTCATCATACAGTTCCTTTGTAAAATGGCCGTTCCCAGACAGCTTATCTTCTCAAGGCCAAACTGCCGAGCAATGACATTACGTGCAGTTCTGTTCTCACCAGATGTTCATCATGTGACCATTTTCACAGTGTTTCTTTGTTCTCCTGTTCCCAGAGTTTTGCTCTGTCTGTCTCTAGCTAGTAGCATCCTCTAAAGCCTGTTGGGATATTGACATCCAGTCCCCGGCTATGGGATGTTTCCAATGGTGGGAGAGTCTAGGAAAGGGGCGGGGAACCTTTTCATGTTGGAATGCCGCATTAAGTTTGCTGTAATATATTAAGGCCGCATCCAAGAAACTTCAATTAGATATACTTCAAAATGTACATTATTTTGTTAAAATAGCCCTCATGACTTACTATTGTTTTAATTGTGGCCGGCAGTCGGGGAGGATTATTTCGTTGAATCTTCTATTTTAAATATTATCATTTTAAGATTAAAATGAAAATAATAAAAGAGAAACAAAATATTAATAGAAATAAAAGGATTTGTTGTACAACATTTGGATTCATTCAAAAGGCCTAGAAGGCAGCAGGTTCCCCACCCCTGGCCTAGGACCAGAGTTTCATAGTCTTGGAATTAAAGGGCACTCTTTTAGAAAGAGGAGGTAGAAGTGAGGAAGAACTTTTTTAGTCAGATGGTATTTAATCTGTAAAACTCATTGAAATGGCCATTTGGCCTGTTTTGCATGTCATTGTGGATGGCATGTGCTTTTAAATTTTAGACTGCCCGTTATAATGTGGGTGGGATTTATGACGTGTCTTTGGGCCTGTTTGCAGCTTAACTGCTTGCGCAGAAGTTTAGCTTGTAGATTTGTTTTGGAGAGGCAATGGAGAAGGTTAATCCTTTGACCATGTCGAGCATGTCATGGCATGTCATTGTTACGGAGATACGAGGAGCTTTCTAATATCTGAAGTCATGAGCTGGAGTTTGAAGAAGATTGCCGTAACAAGTCGGAAAAACCTTGGATGTATCTTACTGTTTTATATCTGCAATAAAGAAAATATTCATCAAAAGACTGTGTGTTGAAGCTTTATGAATTGAGAAGCTCTGAAGGTCTCTGAGGCAGCTTGCATGTGTACCGAAGATATTCCCCTTATCCATTCTCATCCAATTAGCGGCTAGGGTGCTAATTACCTGAAAGATATGAAAAATCTGCCGCTACATTAAGTCGAAGGATACTTCCGGCAGGGAGTTAAATACCAGTCCCAGTGAGTGGCTCAGAAGATAATAGAAGCCACCCTCCGGCGGGGGTAAATACCAGTCCCTGAGAAAGGGACAGATGATCGATGATAAGAAGGCTAAGACCTCGGAGAGGCACAGCCATAGAAGGACGTCAAGGCTAAGACCTCAGAGAGGCATAGCTAAAGAAGATTGGTTCCAGTGGTGGAACTGAAGAAAAAATACCAGTCCTAGAGAGTGGGACAGAAGATTTAATCAAAGATAAGAAGGCTAAGACCTCGAAGTGGCACAGCCAGAGCAGGACGTCAAGGCTAAGACCTCGGAGAGGCACAGCCATAGAAGATTGGTTCCAGTCGTGGAACTGAAGATAAGATCTTGGCCAGGAAAAGCCTTGAGGTCTATCAACAGCATCGAGACATATCTGAAGACGAATCACTGGATTTGTGAGTACGAATCAATTATTACTCTTTGAATTAAAATCACAGCTTTAATTAAAAGACTTCTGTAATAGAACTCTGAAGCTGTTTTCTCCAGTGTGTCTGGGGAAAGCAGAACAACCTTGGATTGTTTACAAGAACTCCTGACAGTGCATTCCATTGGATTAGAGCAACATTTTGCACCTGGTGTTCGAGAGATGTTGTTGATAGGTGTTGTTTGTCATTGTTTGGTGGCCGATTGGGAAAGGGGGAGATGCAGCGAGACCTGGGTGTCATGGTACACCAGTCATTGAAGGTAGGCATGCAGGTGCAGCAGGCAGTAAAGAAAGCGAATGGTATGTTAGCTTTCATTGCAAAAGGATTTGAGTATAGGAGCAGAGAGGTTCTACTGCAGTTGTACAGGGTCTTGGTGAGACCACACCTGGAGTATTGCGTACAGTTTTGGTCTCCAAATCTGAGGAAGGACATTATTGCCATAGAGGGAGAGTGCAGAGACGGTTCACCAGACTGATTCCTGGGATGTCAGGACTGTCTTATGAAGAAAGACTGGATAGACTTGGTTTATACTCTCTAGAATTTAGAAGATTGAGAGGGGATCTTATAGAAACTTACAAAATTCTTAAGGGGTTGGACAGGCTAGATGCAGGAAGATTGTTCCCGATGTTGGGGAAGTCCAGGACAAGGGGTCACAGCTTAAGGATAAAGGGGAAATCCTTTAAAACCGAGATGAGAAGAACTTTTTTACGCAGAGAGTGGTGAATCTCTGGAACTCTCTGCCACAGAGGGTAGTTGAGGCCAGTTCATTGGCTATATTTAAGAGGGAGTTAGATGTGGCCCTTGTGGCTAAGGGGATCAGGGGGTATGGAGAGAAGGCAGGTACGGGATACTGAGTTGGATGATCAGCCATGATCATATTGAATGGCGGTGCAGGCTCGAAGGGCCGAATGGCCTACTCCTGCACCTAATTTCTATGTTTCTATGTTTCTATGTCATGTACATCAATGATCCGGATGAAGGTGTGGTAAATTGGATTAGTAAGTATGCAGATGATACCAAGATAGGGGGTGTTGTGGATAATGAAAAGGATTTCCAAAGTCTACAGAGTGATTTAGGCCATTTGGAAGAATGGCTGAAAGATGGCAGATGGAGTTTAATGCTGATAAATGTGAGGTGCTACACCTTGGCAGGACAAATCAAAATAGGACGTACATGGTAAATGGTAGGGAATTGAAGAATGCAGTTGAACAGACGGATCTGGGAATAACCGTGCATAGTTCCTTGAATGTGGAATCTCATATAGATAGGGTGGTAAAGAAAGCTTTTGGTATGCTAGCCTTTATAAATCAGAGCATTGAGTATAGAAGCTGGGATGTAATGTTAAAATTGTACAAGGCATTGGTGAGACCAAATCTGGAGTATGGTGTACAATTTTGGTCGCCCAATTATAGGAAGGATGTCAACAAAATAGAGAGAGTACAGAGGAGATTTACTAGAATGTTGCCTGGGTTTCAACAACTAAGTTACAGAGAAAGGTTGAATAAGTTAGGTCAATATTCTCTGGAGCGTAGAAGGTTAAGGGGGGACTTGATAGAGGTCTTTAAAATGATGAGAGGGATAGACAGAGTTGATGTGGACAAGCTTAATTCTGAGCATAGGGAAGATTCAAACAAGAGGACATGACTTCA
The DNA here is from genome assembly GCF_028641065.1 of Leucoraja erinaceus. Classification (NCBI taxonomy): domain Eukaryota; kingdom Metazoa; phylum Chordata; class Chondrichthyes; order Rajiformes; family Rajidae; genus Leucoraja; species Leucoraja erinaceus. The sequence continues at coordinate 20,539 of NW_026575686.1, read as the reverse complement.
GAATTAAGGGACAGAAGTTTAGGGGTAACATGAGGGGGAACTTCTTTACTCAGTGAGTGGTAGCGGTGTGGAATGAGCTTCCAGTGGAAGTGGTGGAGGCAGGTTCGTTGGTATCATTTAAAAATAAATTGGATAGGCATATGGATGAGAAGGGAATGGAGGGTTATGGTATGAGTGCAGGCAGGTGGGACTAAGGGGAAATAAGTGTTCGGCACGGACTTGTAGGGCCTAGATGGCCTGTTTCCATGCTGTAATTGTTATATGTTATATGTTAGATGTCCTCTACATTATCAGTATGTTTTACTTTTTAAAGGGGTCAAGGAAAGAGCGTTCACGTCGCGGCCCTGTTTCCACCAATCTTTCCACCACCACGTACAAGAAGCACAAGAAGAGACAAGACAGACACCGTTGTATGCAGATGCCGAGACGTGTGTTCAGTTCTGGCTGAACAACTTCTAATCCTGTGTGTGGACTCGATAAGAAGAAGAAGACTTTTTAAAATAAATTGATGACATAATAGAGTCACTGAGAAGCAGAGACTTGTTCAATTAATTTAAAGACTTGGCAATCTGCCAAGACCTCTTTAAAAGCATGAATTTAGAAGAAGATGAAGGCAGAGCGATGTCAGAAGAACCACGTGGTGGTGGAGAAAGACCAAGACAACTTGAAGAAACAGATATTTCACATGCTGCCTGTTTGAGGGAAACCGAGAAAGAGAGAATTATGGTTGCAGGTGACCAGATTAATTGATACACAGAAAAAACGAATGGAATCAGAACAGAACGTGATCAAGGTGAAATCTAATATGAGCCAACTATGGAACCTCTACCAGGAGGTTGGCAAGAAACAGAATGTACTGCTGTGTTCAGTGCTGTCTTGGGAAGAACGCGGAAGACATACCCAGTGGGATGAATACACGAAGAAGATATTCAATGGTTTCAAGAAAACGGCAGAGAAGTGGTTATCTGAAATGATGTCACAAGTGACGAGCTTAGTAGCTGGAAGTGTGAAGCAACAAGGTGCCAGAATGGAAGATGAATTTAGACGACGAGATAGCTTGGTGCTTGAAGGAGCACATGGTGGAGAAAGACCAGCCAGACAAGTTAAACTCACTGAGAAAGGTCAAATTCATGTTCTCAAGGAGACTGAATTGGATAGGAACAAGTTGTGGAAGAGGATTAGAGAGCTATTTGAAAGTGTGAAGATACTCATGGAATCAGAAGCTAACCAGGAGAAGGTGGAGGATAAATTACGCCTGATACGTAGCCTTAGCCAGGAGCTGAAAGAGAAGCAGGACACACTGCTGGAAACAGAGCGTTCTCAAGAGGAACGTGAAAGATATTATAAATGGGATTCAGAAAATACGGAGTATTATGATGAATCCATGGATGTTGTAGAATCATGGTTAGCGCAAGTTGACAAAAGTAAATATAGCAGAAAAGAAGATACTAAGCATGAAGAAGAAGAAGGTGATGATATAGAACCGGGAGATAGTATCTCAAATGTACAGTGGCTTGCAAAAGTATTCATACCCCTTGAACTTTTCCACATTTTGTCACGTTACAACCACAAACGTAAATGTATTTTATTGGGATTTTATGTGATAGACCAACACAAAGTGGCGCATAATTGTGAAGTGGAAGGAAAAATGATACACGGTTTTCAATTTTTTTTACAAATAAATAACTGAAAAGTGTGGCGTGCAAAAGTATTCAGCCCCCCTGAGTCAATACTTTGTAGAACCACCTTTCGCTGCAATTACAGCTGCAAGTCTTTTGGGGTATGTCTCTACCAGCTTTGCACATCTAGAGACTGAAATTTTTGCCCATTCTTCTTTGCAAAATAGCTCAAACTCAGTCAGATTGGATGGAGAGCGTCTGTGAACAGCAATTTTCAAGACTTGCCAGAGATTCTCAATTGGATTTAGCTCTGGACTTTGACTGGGCCATTCTAACACATGAATATGCTTTGATCTAAACCATTCCATTGTAGCTCTGGCTGTATGTTTAGGGTCATTGTCCTGCTGGAAGGTGAACCTCTGCCCCAGTCTCAAGTCTTTTGCAGACTCTAACAGGTTTTCTTCCAAGATTGCCGTGTATTTGGCTCCATCCATCTTCCCATCACTCTGACCAGCTTCCCTGTCCCTGCTGAAGAAAAGCATCCCCACAGCATGATGCTGCCACCACCATGTTTCACAGTGGGGAAGGTGTGTTCAGGGTGATGTGCAGTGTTAGTTTTCCGCCACACATAGCGTTTTGGAGTTAGGCCAAAAACTTCAATTTTGGTCTCATCTGACCAGAGCACCTTCCTCCACATGTTTGCTGTGTCCCCCACATGGCTTGTGGCAAACTGCAAATGGGAGTTCTGATGGCTTTTTTTCAACAATGGCTTTCTTCTTGCCACTCTTCCATAAAGGCCCGATTTGTGGAGTGCACGACTAATAGTTGTCCTGTGGACAGATTCTCCCACCTGAGCTGTGGATCTCTGCAGCTCCCCCAGAGTTACCATGGGCCTCTTGGCTGCTTCTCTGATCAATGCTCTCCTTGCCCGGCCTGTCAGTTTAGGTGGACGGCCATGTCTTGGTAGGTTTGCAGTTGTGCCATACTCTTTCCATTTTCGGATGATGGATTGAACAGTGCTCCGTGAGAAGCTTGGGATATTTTTTTATAACCTAACCCTGCTTTAAACTTCTCCACAACTTTATCCCTGACCTGCCTGGTGTGTTCCTTGGGCCTCATGATGCTGTTTGTCACTAATGTTCTCTAACAAACCTCTGAGGCCTTCACAGAACAGCTGTATTTATACTGAGATTAGATTACACACGTGGACTCTATTTACTAATTAGGTGACTTCTGAAGGCAATTGGTTGCACTGGATTTTATTTAGGGGTATCAGAGTGAAGGGGGTTGAATACTTTTGCACGCCACACTTTTCAGTTTTTTATTTGTAAAAAAATTTGAAAACCATGTATCATTTTCCTTCCACTTCACAATTATGCACCATTTGTGTTGGTCTATCACATAAAATCCCAATAAAGAACATTTATGTTTGTGGCTGTAACGTGACAAAATGTTGAAAAGTTCAAGGGGTATGAATACTTTTGCAAGCCACTGTATCTTCACGAAGATCAGGCTGCAGATCTGGTTGCTCAGCCAGTTCAGTTTCGAGGGCTTCTACTCAATTGGGAGCGAAGGCTGAGTTAGCAGTGCTCTCATTCGAAGCGGATGCCATGAAGAAAAAACATGAGATGGCCCGACAGCAAGAAGAGATGATGCAACAGATGGCCCGACAGCAAGAAGAGATGATGCAACAGATGGCAACCGACAGCAAGAAGAGATGATGCAACAGATGGCCCGACAGCAGCAAGAAGAGATGATGCAACAGATGGCCCAACAGCAAGAAGAAGAGATGATGCAACAGATGGCCCAACAGCAAGAAGAGATGATGCAACAGATGGCCCAACAGCAAGAAGAGATGATGCAACAGATGGCCCAACAGCAAGAAGAGATGATGCAACAGATGGCCCAACAGCAAGAAGAGATGATGCAACAGATGGCCCAACAGCAAGAAGAGATGATGCAACAGATGGCCCAACAGCAAGAAGAGATGATGCAACAGATGGCCCAACAGCAAGAAGAGATGATGCAACAGATGGCCCAACAGCAAGAAGAGATGATGCAACAGATGGCCCGACAGCAAGAAGAGATGATGCAACAGATGGCCCGACAGCAAGAAGAGATGATGCAACAGATGGCCCAACAGCAAGAAGAGATGATGCAACAGAAGAGATGATGCAACAGATGGCCCGACAGCAAGAAGAGATGATGCAACAGATGGCCCAACAGCAAGAAGAGATGATGCAACAGATGGCCCAACAGCAAGAAGAGATGATGCAACAGATGGCCCGAGCAAGAAGAGATGATGCAACAGATGGCAAGAAGAGATGATGCAACAGATGGCCCAACAGCAAGAAGAGATGATGCAACAGATGGCCCAACAGCAAGAAGAGATGGCACGATGTCAGGAACAACTGGAATTAGATACAAAGATGGCGGTGGCCAAAGCCAGGAAGGGCATACTCAAAAGTGAATGGTCAAGATGCAGCTCTAGATCGTCAAGGACGATGAGCTCTGGACCAAGAAGAAAAACTGATTGAAATGAATTGGCAGTTGGATCAATTCCACAATCGAGGTCCACCGGATTTCTAGGCTTTGAAACCCCATTGGAACAGAGGAAGATGGGTAAAACATCTTCCTCTGTAAAGAGCCATGGTTTTCAAGGGAAATTGGACACTTGGTTCGGAAAAAGAGGGAGATCTACAATAATTATAGGCAGCATGGAGTAAATGAGGTGCTTGAGGAGTATAAAGAATGTAAAAAGAATCTTAAGAAAGAAATTAGAAAAGCTAAAAGAAGATATGAGGTTGCTTTGGCAAGTAAAGTAAAAGTAAATCCGAAGGGTTTCTACCGCTATATTAATAGCAAAAGGATAACGAGGGATAAAATTGGTCCATTAGAGAGTCAGAGTGGACAACTATCTGCAGAGCCAAAAGAGATGGGGGAGATATTGAACAGTTTCTTTTCTTCGGTATTCACCAAGGAGAAGGATATTGAATTATGTGAGGTAAGGGAAACAAGTAGAGTAGCTATGGAAACTATGAGGATCAAAGAAGAGGAAGTACTGACACTTTTGAGAAATATAAAAGTGGATAAGTCTCCAGGTCCGGACAGGATATTCCCTAGGACATTGAGGGAAGTTAGTGTAGAAATAGCAGGGGCTATGGCAGAAATATTTCAAATGTCATTAGAAACGGGAATAGTGCCGGAGGATTGGCGTACTGCGCATGTTGTTCCATTGTTTAAAAAGGGGTCTAAGAGTAAACCTAGCAATTATAGACCTGTTAGTTTGACGTCAGTGGTGGGCAAATTAATGGAAAGAATACTTAGAGATAATATATATAAGCATCTGGATAAACAGGGTCTGATTAGGAACAGTCAACATGGATTTGTGCCTGGAAGGTCTTGTTTAACTAATCTTCTTGAATTTTTTGAAGATGTTACACGGGAAATTGATGAGGGTAACGCAGTGGATGTTGTGTATATGGACTTCAGTAAGGCCTTTGACAAGGTTCCTCATGGAAGGTTGGTTAAGAAGGTTCAATGGTTGGGTATTAATGGTGGAGTAGCAAGATGGATTCAGCAGTGGCTGAATGGGAGATGCCAGAGAGTAATGGTGGATGGTTGTTTGTCAGGTTGGAGGCCAGTGACGAGTGGGGTGCCACAGGGATCTGTGTTGGGTCCACTGTTGTTTGTCATGTACATCAATGATCTGGATGGTGGTGTGGTAAATTGGATTAGTAAGTATGCAGATGATACTAAGATAGGTGGGGTTGCGGGTAATGAAGTAGAGTTTCAAAGTCTACAGAGAGATTTATGCCAGTTGGAAGAGTGGGCTGAAAGATGGCAGATGGAGTTTAATGCTGATAAGTGTGAGGTGCTACATCTTGGCAGGACAAATCAAAATAGGACGTACATGGTAAATGGTAGGGAATTGAAGAATGTAGGTGAACAGAGGGATCTGGGAATAACTGTGCACAGTTCCCTGAAAGTGGAATCTCATGTAGATAGGGTGGTAAAGAAAGCTTTTGGTGTGCTGGCCTTTATAAATCAGAGCATTGAGTATAGAAGTTGGGATGTAATGTTAAAATTGTACAAGGCATTGGTGAGGCCAATTCTGGAGTATGGTGTACAATTTTGGTCGCCTAATTATAGGAAGGATGTCAACAAAATAGAGAGAGTACAGAGGAGATTTACTAGAATGTTGCCTGGGTTTCAGCAACTAAGTTACAGAGAAAGGTTGAACAAGTTAGGGCTTTATTCTTTGGAGCGCAGAAGGTTAAGGGGGGACTTGATAGAGGTTTTTAAAATGATGAGAGGGATAGACAGAGTTGACGTGGAAAAGCTTTTCCCACTGAGAGTAGGGAAGATTCAAACAAGGGGACATGACATGAGAATTAAGGGACTGAAGTTTAGGGGTAACATGAGGGGGAACTTCTTTACTCAGAGAGTGGTAGCTGTGTGGAATGAGCTTCCAGTGAAGGTGGTGGAGGCAGGTTCGTTTTTATCATTTAAAAATAAATTGGATAGTTATATGGATGGGAAGGGAATGGAGGGTTATGGTCTGAGCGCAGGTATATGGGACTAGGGGAGATTATGTGTTCGGCACGGACTAGAAGGGTCGAGATGGCCTGTTTCCGTGCTGTAATTGTTATATGGTTATATGGTTATTATATGGTTATAAAACTTCATCTCAGCAAATGAGTGCTAGAATGAAACTAGCTATTGTGGGAGCATCCGTACAAATTCGAGATGGACCAGCGGATCATGCCCAGGGCACGGGCTCGAACAAGTCTGTTTGAGCCAAGACCTGTTTATGAACTGGTGGAGCCAAGACAGAGTTTTCAGGATGGATTATTGGCACTGTTGAATAGGCAATGTGAATTCAACGAGATTATAGCTCGACAAAATACCTCTCTCATTCTGCCACCAGTAGACATTCCTACGTATGGTGGAGACCCTTTGGAGTATGAAACTTTCGTAAGGGCACTAGAGGAGGTATTAGAGATGAAAGTTAAGGATGAAAAAGAGCACTTACGATTTCTGGTGAAGTCCACAAAAGGAAGTGTGAAGGTGCTTGTAGAAAGTTGTCAGATGGAGGCAGGCAACCAGGGCTATAAAAAGGCAAAAAGATTACTAAAGGAACGTTTTGGTGATGAACAGAGGATTACGAATGCATACATTGAAAAGGCCCATGCTTGGAAAGAAATCAAACCAGAAGATGTGGAAAAATTGAGTGAATATGCAATATTTCTGAGAAGATGTTGCAGCTCGTTGAAAAATCTTGGCTACATGGAGGAAATGAATCTTGCAAGAAATATGAGAATCATCATTAACAAGTTGCCCAGAAGAATGAGAGAAAAGTGGAGAAATAAGGCAGGTGAAATACGAGATAAGAGCAAACAAGTAGCCAGGTGACCAGACCTGGTGGAATTTTTAGAAAGAGAAGTACGGTACATGTCAGACTCATACAACGGGATTATTGAAGATCGCAAACCACTTGCAACTTATAAAGGTTCTACTTTTACCAAAACCGAAGAAAGATCTCAACCTGAGAAAAGTAGTTTTGCTATCACGACCGTGTTTGTGGAAAAGACAGATGAAAGAAAAAGAAAGGTGTCTACTAGCAAGCAAATAGTATTTTGTTTGTTATGTGATGAAGTTGGTCACACCATAAGATGGTGTCGTAGATTCAAGATGAAAGAATATGAAGACAAGATGGATTTCATGAAAGGGAAGGGAATCTGTTTTGGATATTTGAAAAAGGAACATATGGTAAGAGACTGTAAGAGTCCTATAATTTGTTATGAATGCAATCAATATCATCCTGAAGCACTTCACATTGAAGAAGAGCTGTCAGAGCACCAGGTAGAAGAAGAAGAAGAAGAACTGGAACAAACAGAAGAAGGCGAGAAGCTAACTACTAGAAATGCTATCACCTCGCCTCAAGCATCTGCTCATATTGGGGCCGGGGTTGAAACTCGTCATTTTTCTATCTTACCAGTGCAAGTAAGGAACAGCAAGACGAATGCAGTGTTGCAAACATATGCTTTTCTGGATCATGGAAGTTCGACTACCTTTTGCACAGAAAGCCTGACGAGAAGGCTGAATATCAGAGGAGAAGAGACTAAAATTCGATTATGCACCATGAATAAAGATGAAGAGAGCATGAGTCATTGCATTACGAGTATGGAGATATCCAGTTTGGATGAAGATAATTTTATTCCAATTTCAGAAATTTTTACACATGAAACAATGCCTGTTGGTCATCAAAATGTACCCAGATGTGAAGACTTACAGCAATAGCCTTACCTGAAGGATGTCAAGATATCAAAGATAAATTCTGATATTAACTTACTTATTGGAAAGAATGCTCTGAGAGCATTAGAACCTGTACAGATTATTAGGAGCCAAGGGGATGAACCGTATGCTACGAAAACCCGACTTGGATGGGTTATCTATCTATGGCTCCTTGAAAAGGAACCACGAAAATGAAAATCAGATGAACTATCCTATCATTGCTATTAATCAAATGTCCAATGATGAATTAGAAAAGCCGGTGATGAAGCCATTCAATCATGACTCTAAGGAAAGTACCAGCAAATCATCTGAAGAGATGTGGAAAGAAGAATTGAAGTTCATGGATGTTATGAACTACTCAGTGAAAACTGATGGACACTGTTGTGAGAACTTATCTTTCAAACAAGAAAGTGTGAATCTGCCAAGTAATCGTAGTACAGCACAGCAACGTACCCAGACTTTCAAACAAAAGTTTGGGGAGAAGAGTAAAATTCATGAAAGAAGAATCTCTTTGAAGAATAACTTCTACAATGATGATTGCTTAAAATCTAGGCCTACTGAGCAGGAAGCAATTCTACCAGTAGAACATCTGACTTCTCTTTGCAATAAGGGAGGGTTTATACTTTCCAAGTGGGACAGCGACAATTGTGAAGGCATTCCACTAGATGACAGAGCCAAAGAAACCAGAGAGTTGGACTTGGACAGACACGATCTGCCAATGGAGAGAGTTACTAATGTGGTGCAACTGAAATACGTTGACACAGAAGAAAATTCTGCGAATTAAGTTTCCAGAGAATTAACAGTGAACTGTTTCTTAAGCAAAACGAAATGGATCAATGAATTAAAAGGTTACACAAAAAAGCTGGAGAAACTCAGCGGGTGCAGCAGCATCTGGAGAAACTCAGCGGGTGCAGCAGCATCTGGAGTTCCTTCTTAAACAATGAATTAAAATCTCTCTGCAAGCCAGACAGAGAGTGGCCAAAGCTTGAGCTGGGATTTGAAATATCTGCTAAAGATTCGGACGTTAAATCAAACTTAACGGTGAATTTTATTGTCAAAGACCCTGTTATTCTTTTGAAGGATTTTCATATTTCAACATTGCTGTTACAACACATCAATGAGTTGATCAGACATGGAGGAAGATGTTTCATGCTCTCAAAGCTTTGGACTATTATCCTTTGGACTATATATTGGGTATCATGCCTTATTTTAAGGGATTGGTATGCACGATACGACTTTGAATTAAACCACTGTTGTAATAAGATTAATAACTAAGTTGTGCTTGCTTCCAGAAGGCAAAAGTGAAGATGGAAGAGTCGATAAAGAATTGTGATTGCAGATATATAGTGCATGCTATTTTTTCCTCGTTAGTATAGTGGTTAGTATCCCCGCCTGCCACGCGTTAGACCGGGGTTTGATTTCCCGACGAGGAGCCACAGGGTTTTATTCCCTGATCTTTTGATTTTGATTTTGATGAATGTTAAGCCTTTATGGCCACTTTTTTGATGTTTATTAGTAATTGAAATTGTGGCAGGAAAATGGGATTAGGAGGCAGAGATCAGCCATGATTGAATGGTAGTGGACCCAATGAGCCGAATGGCCCAATTCTACACCTATAACTTGTGAACTTTACCTGCGTTATATTATAGATACCATTAGTTTAGAATTAATAAATTACATTTACATTAACTGAAAACTTCAGTTTAGAAATTGATATGAATGTTATTCAAATGGATTGATATTAAAACAATTAGTGTATCTATATCACTACCCACCAAGTTCATGACTTTTGACATTCTACTTGTGTTTGGTTTATTCATTTCTTCCGTTGTACTGTGTTTACACAGACAAAAATATACATAGAAACATAGAAAATAGGTGCAGGAGGAGGCCATTCGACCCTTCGAGCCAGCACCGCCATTCATAGTGATCATGGCTGATCGTCCCCTATCAATAACCCGTGCCTGCCTTTTCCCCATATCCCTCGACTCCACTAGCCCCCTAGAGCTCTATCTAACTCTCTCTTAAATCCATCCAGTGACTTGGCCACTGTGGCAGGGAATTCCATAAATTCACGACTCTCTTATTTTTAATAATTTTATCATTTGGTGGTTCTCAAAGGAAAGACACCCAAGAATGCATTAGTCTACCAGGAAACTGCAACAAAGCCTCTCAGCCAGGACATAGAGGTACACAGGATAAAACCTGCAGGACATGTACTCAGAATGTCACCAGAACGTGCTCCTAAGATAGCAATGACAAGCTGATGGAAGAAGGAAAAGAGGCCGACCATCACTCATATGGAGGTGAACATTCCAGAAGGATTTGGAAGCCCGGGACGTGAACCTATCGAGGGTGGAAGATGGTGCACATGACCAAACAGAATGGCCAAAGCTTGCTGACCAATGAACTCAACAGTGTGGGAGGAACTAAGTCTAAGTCAAAGTCCAGCACCTACGTCTTAAGGTGCAAACTTTCAAATTCTCAAAGCACTACGGAGTTATGATTCAAACAGCATCCTCGTAACAATCCGAACTCTGATTAGAACAGGAGTCAAGGGTTATGGGGAGAAGGCAGGAAAATGGGATTAGGAGGCAGAGAGCAGCCATGATTGGAAATGAAATCCCCAATATACTGAACACAAATTCCTATCCTGGAAATTGTCTGACTCTCTCTCTATCTTATAAGTGTATTATTGATATTCAAAGGCAGGTGTGTTGTACCAAGGCTGACAGATGTTGAAGATAGCAAATGATGAATGGATACACTCAGCACGTCAGTGGAGAGTCTCCTGATGCTAAATGATCTACTGTGCATTGTGCAGCAATCATCGTTTTGTTTCACATTGATAGCACCTGTTTTTCTTTAACATATCCATTTACTGGCAGAACTGTACGAATTATCCAAGTTATAAGCAATCACTTCTCAACCATATTTTTCACAAACAGACATTGGAACTGTAGTTAAATGCAGCAATCAAAAAAATCAATTGCTGTCAAAGCTTCCTGGAAAACGTCTCTCTGTCTGAAGCCATTTTCTCTTTATCTCTCTCTCTATCTCTATCTCTATCTCTATGTCTATCTCTCTTTATTTCTCTCTCTCTGTCTCTCCCTCTCTCTCTCACTAACTCTCTCCCTCCCCTCTCACTCTCTCTCTCTCCCTCTCTCTCGCTCTGTCTGTCTGTCTGTCTGTCTGTCTGTCTGTCTGTCTGTCTGTCTGTCTGTCTGTCTGTCTGTCTCTCTGTCTGTCTCTCTCTCTCTCTCTGTCTCTCTCTCTCTCTCTCTCTCTCTCTCTCTCTCTCTCTCTCTCTCTCTCTCTCTCTCTCTCTCTCTCTCTCTCTCTCTCTCTCTCTCTCTCTCTCTCTCTCTCTCTCTCTCTCTCTCTCTCTCTCTCTCTCTCTCTCTCTCTCTCTCTCTCTCTCTCTCTCTCTCTCTCTCTCTCTCTCTCTCTCTCTCTCTCTCTCTCTCTCTCTCTCTCTCTCTCTCTCTCTCTCTCTCTCTCTCTCTCTCTCTCTCTCTCTCTCTCTCTCTCTCTCTCTCTCTCTCTCTCTCTCTCTCTCTCTCTCTCTCTTTTCTTTCCAAGGACTTTATTCAGCAATTACACATTACAATGTGCCCAAAATACATAAACATTCAATGGTTACAACAAATCAAGCAGACATTATAATACAATTGTACAATCAATATTAACAATGCTCTCGTGCCCCCGCGGTGACCAGCGTTGACGGAAGGCCTCCAGAGTCCCCGTGAAGCCCTTCCCACTCCCTGCCTTGTGCCCAAACACCAAGATCGTGGGACTAAAATGCAACCAGAATTTGAGGAGCAGCCCCTTCAGATATTGGTACAGGGGCAGCAACCTCACACACTCCATATACATCTACCACAGAAAATACAGGTGGCCGGCGAGCACGTGAACCGTCTCAACAGTTTATTACACGACACGGCTGTGTGCAACACTCTCCAATCCAGGCCCCACCAAAGGAAGACACAATCTTCTCAATCAATATTGCTCAGCAGAGCAGTCACCTCCTGAAGTAGACACGCCTGCATCTTACCAGTGCTGGTGGCGTACACGTTAATGAAATGTAATGGCATCCCATCCAGGCTCACTGCCAGATGGAGCAAACAGCCCGGCACAACTTCCTGCACCTTCACGATCTCTGGCTGGAAAGTCGGGACAAACAGGAAATCCACCCCACCCGAATTAGTGCTGAGGTGCTTCATGTAGATTCCCCTTCCCACTCCAGTCCCCAGGTGGGTTCATCACTAACAACAGTATGCGTCTCTTGATGAAAACTCACTACATATTTCCCCTCTCTGAGGACTGACAGATGGTGAAATCTACAAAAGTCCCCCCTTCCACCATTTATATTTAGGCTAGCAACTGTGATCTTCATGTTGAAAACACACTGGGGTTCCTTCCACGCATTCCTCACGGGAGCGCCCCCTCTATCTTAGGAACTTAAAAAAGTTCCCGAACTAACTCTTCTCAGACTCGCAAAGACCACTCTCTTTACTGCCAAGGGTAGTATCGAGTGACCTGATAAGCCTCGGCAGGTCAGGCCACTGCCTTCCAGCTGACTTGAATCTGGTCCTAGGACACATGCTTGTTTTCAGAAACTGCCGAATCTCCCAGATAACATAATTCGAGACACAGCACTGGAATCCGGGCAATCTGCAAACCCACTAACACCTGAAGCAACAACATCCTCCTCACTAGGCTCAGGGTCATCGTCTGAGTTTGGAGGACTGCAGCAAGCTGCCAGCTCCCTCACCCCACTGTGCAAGCTGGTACAACACGCTCCCCCTCCTCCAGCGGGATCCTACCCCCGGGATCAATGTGGAGGGAGGGCCCCGATACCCCTGACAATGATGAGCTGTCCGGTGAGAGGTCAGGCTCCTGCATTCTCCCACCACCCCCTACATCTGGGCCTGGGGAAGAAACAACAAGAGGCACCTCCAGGGCCCGTGGTGCACAGGCATCCCCGGAATCCGAATGAGGGTCACGACCTGAAACAGCCCCGTCCCCCTCTGGACCCAGAGTACCCGCCCCACTGGCAACACCCAGAGTACCCGCTCCACTGGCACACCCAGAGTACCCGCCCCACTGGCAACACCCAGAGTACCCGCTCCACTGGCAACACCCAGAGTACCCGCTCCACTGGCAACACCCAGAGTACCCGCTCCACTGGCAACACCCAGAGTACCCGCTCCACTGGCAACACCCAGAGTACCCGCTCCACTGGCAACACCCAGAGTACCCGCTCCACTGGCAACACCCAGAGTACCCGCCCCACTGGCAACACCCAGAGTACCCGCCCCACTACCCGCCCCACTGGCAACACCCAGAGTACCCGCCCCACTGGCAACACCCAGGGTACCCGCCCCACTGGCAACACCCAGGGTACCCGCCCCACTGGCAACACCCAGAGTACCCGCCCCACTGGCAACACCCAGAGTACCCGCTCCACTGGCAACACCCAGAGTACCCGCTCCACTGGCAACACCCAGAGTACCCGCTCCACTGGCAACACCCAGAGTACCCGCTCCACTGGCAACACCCAGAGTACCCGCTCCACTGGCAACACCCAGAGTACCCGCTCCACTGGCAACACCCAGAGTACCCGCTCCACTGGCAACACCCAGAGTACCCGCTCCACTGGCAACACCCAGAGTACCCGCTCCACTGGCACACCCAGAGTACCCGCTCCACTGGCAACACCCAGAGTACCCGCTCCACTGGCAACACCCAGAGTACCCGCTCCACTGGCAACACCCAGAGTACCCGCTCCACTGGCAACACCCAGAGTACCCGCTCCACTGGCAACACCCAGAGTACCCGCTCCACTGGCAACACCCAGAGTACCCGCCCCACCCGCTACCCGCCCCACTGGCAACACCCAGAGTACCCGCTCCACTGGCAACACCCAGGGTACCCGCTCCACTGGCAACACCCAGAGTACCCGCTCCACTGGCAACACCCAGAGTACCCGCTCCACTCCACTGGCAACACCCAGAGTACCCGCTCCACTGGCCACACCCAGAGTACCCGCTCCACTGAGTCTCCACCCTCCACCACCAGGAGAGAAACCTCACTATGGCCCACAGAAGGAGCTGGTGTTTCTGAAGTCTCCACAACTACATCAGCCAGTGGGGCAGCAGACCCCTCAGCAACCCTAGTGGCTCTAATGTGAAGCACAGGCTGGGAAACCACCCCTATTCCTGAGACTCCCCCTTTGAATTGTCTCTGCTCATCCTCTGTCCCAGGGGACACATTTCCAGGGGAGCCAATCCCAATAACTGATGCGATAACTCCCTCCGAAGGCCCCTGAACCGAAGGACCAACCTCCGGCCCAGAGGACACTAGTCCTGGGCCACCGACCTCGACAGGGGTGGAAGGTCTCGAGGTCGGCTGCCCCCTGACTTTGGGCCCAGGGCCTTGCTCCCCCTCACCGGGCCCACGCCTTCTTTTAGTCCCGCTGACGTGTGGCTCTGCAGTAACCTCCATAGAGGAAGGGGCCTTCTCCTCCACACTACCAGCCACCACCAAATTCAACCTTCCCAGCTCCCTTCTGAATCTCCCCTGTCCCCTTCTGAACCTCCTCAGCTCCTTGCTGCATCCCACCAGGTACCTCTTGGACCTCTCCGGGGCCAACATGCACCCTATGGGTGGGCTCAGGTCAGGGCTTCTTCTTCTCCTGCATCTGCCATTCCTCCTCCTCCCCCTCAACCTTCCCCAGCGCCTCGACATCAACCACCGTCACAGGTTCAGGACGTGGGGGGCAGGAGGCAGCCCCGGATAGGCCAGCAGTGGCACTAGTTACCGAGGTAGAGCTGGCAGCATCAGATAGGTCAGCAATGCCACCCTGTGTCAATGAGGTGGAGCTGGCAGCATCAGATGGGTCAGCAGTGCTGCCACTAGTTACTGAGGTGGAGTTGGCAGCATCAGATGGGTCAGCAATGCCACCCTGTGTTACTGAGGTGGAGCTGGCAGCATCAGATGGGTCAGCAGTGCCACCCTGTGTCAATGAGGTGGAGCTGGCAGCATCAGATGGGTCAGCAGTGCCACCCTGTGTCAATGAGGTGGAGCTGGCAGCATCAGATGGGTCAGCAGTGCCACCCTGTGTTACTGTGATGAGGTGGAATTGGAACTGTGTTGGGTTTTTTCGCATCAGCCCTGCGATTGGGACAATTCCTGCGGAAACACTGTACACACATGACACCGTGCCTCTCCCCAACTCCAACGCACGCGGTAGAGGTCACCAACATACTCCACAATGAAGCTCCCCTCCGCGCCCATCCCCACTCTCACCTTCATGAACACCCGCCTGTTAAAACTCAAGATCACTTTGAGACACGGGTCACAAGGCATAAGCCCAGTCAGCCTAGACCGCACCTCCCCAATCTTAGCCAGGTGTGGAAGAAGGAGCACATCCCGGATGAATGTGGGAACGTCACGCAGGTGACCCGGTCTCACGGTGGTCACCCACGGTTCCACCGGTACAAAGATCCTCCCACTGTGAGCCCCTTCTCCAGAACTAAGGTCACGTCCTCCTGAGACTTTAATATAATCTCACACTTTCTCCGTGCAATCAGAGGCAATCACTCCCAATGTGAAAAGATCTTGCAGACCCTTTGATGTTGCATCCATGTTCCACTGGTACCCGGTTTGGACCGAGATCCCGTGTTTTTCTCCACCCAAGTCAACATAAGGCTCATCCTCGATTGACCCCGAAGTCGCAGCTGAATCCGCAGCTGCGTAACTCCGAGCCAGAGTGGCCGACATCCTGACGTTGATACTAAACCAGCACCAGGGACACCAGCAGTCTCAGCTCAAGGGCGATCTCAGAGTCACTCACAGTCCGAAAAAGCAACAGAACCAGTTCTCTCCAGACGATCGTGGAAATGCCCGCGCTCAACTTCACTGCCGAGAACAGCTCTTGGAAGGCTTTTCACAGCCCTTCTGAGCTACCGGAAACTGCCGGAAGCAAATTCTCTTCATTAAGCCCAAGTATCCTTCTCTAGGCAAAACAATATGGTAGCAAGGATCCAGTGTTTGAAACGACAAAAACACTGTGACTTTCCTACTCCCGGTCTCCAGGCACTCTTGGAAATCCGCCAGCCACTGCCACTCCCACGGCGCTCCAGAAAAACGTTGGAATTCCTCACTAAATGGAGAAATCCTTTAACAAAGGAAAGTTTCTGCAGTCCGACATTAAGTCAAACTTTGAAATCACACTGACTCTATCCCTCTTCCTTCGACAAAAATCCTTGAAACGTTGCTTCGAAACTTTTCAAATTGTGGAATACAGAGGCAAATAAATAAATTATGGGTCTTTGTCCCAAACATTATGATGGGCACTGTAATTGATGTCTGTCGATAATCTGTCCCCTATAAATGAAGACAGAGAGATCTAGAAAGGGGAGAGCGATGTCAGAGATGTTCCAAGTGAATTTGAGGACAGGCAGGGTGGAAGTTACTGGAAAAGTGAATGAAATCAGCAAGTTGTGTGTGGGTGCAGGAGGCAGGCAGCCCCAATGCAGTGGAGAAAGAGTGGAGCAGTAGTGTATGTTTGGAATAAGGACTGTTTGATTATAACCAATGAAAAGAAATGCATTGCTGGGGCAAAAGGTGCTGCCCATGGTTACACCTTTCACTTGAAGAAATTGAAAGGAGTCAAAAGGAAAGATGATGAGAGCGAGGACAAGTTCCACCAGGTGGAGGAGAATGTTAACAGAGGGGAACTGAATGGGTCTCTGGAGGAGGAACCCGAGGGAGGGCTCCAACACCTTCCTAGTGGGGAATAGAATTATAAAGGCACTGTAGGTCCATGGTGAAGATGAGGGAATGGGGGCCTAGGAATTTAAAGTTATTGATGTGTGGAAGAGGAGTGTGAGAGGTATCTCAGATGTAGGCCAATAGGGAGGGGGCAGGGGAGAGGGGGGATTTGGGGAAGGGGATAGAAAGGAGCAGTACAGAGTTGAGCAACTACAAGGTTGGAATTGTGCAGGGGAGATTGCCCAAAGCAATGACACCCAAATGATGTTTCCTGACTCTAGCGTCTCCAAACCCTTTGTAATCTTATTCTTTAAAGATTATAATATAATGTGGAACTGGATTATAATATAATCTCCACTGGAAGGGCATCTTGATGTCCCTGGATGAACGTGAGTGAGGGGTATAGCACCACCTGTGGTCGCAGGAGAAACTACCTGGGAGGAAGAGGTATCTCAAAGTGGCTTTCAAAATGATGCACTTTTTGGTGACTTTCAAGTATTACGTTCAGTTCCCAATAAATTGTTGTTTCCTTATGGATATGTCAGAGCAAAAGGATTTTTATTTACCTTGCATAATGTGGAATTGCTTCACCAGGTTCATCATTTCCTAGATCATCTTCAAAAGGCATTAGTTTCGGCTTCCACTTTGGCCCCTTTATCTTTCCTTTGATCTGACATCAAGAACAATAAAGACAATTATTTTAATGCACAAAATCCCAACAAAACACAGTGAATTATCCATGGCTGGCACGAGGAATAATGGGAGAGTTAAAAAGTGTTGACCTGAAGAATGGGAGCATTTAGAACAAAGGAGAACCAATACATTGATAAAGAAATGCCAGATGGACTACAAGACAAGGTGTGTAAAATGATGAGGGGAATAGATAGGATGAATGCACAGCCTTTTCCCCAGAGTAGGGGAAATCAAGAAACAGAGGACATAGATTTAAGGTGAGAGGGGCAATATTCAAGAGGAACCAGAGGGGCAACGCTTTCCACACACATGTGTATAGAAGCAGCTGCCAGAGGAGAGAGTTAAAACAGGTACTATAACATCATTTAAAAAACACTTGGACGGGCACATGTGGATAGGAAAGATTTGAAGAGATATGAGCCAAATGTGAGCAAATGGGACTAGAATAAATCTCGCTTGGCATGGGTAAGGTGGGCCGAAAGGCCTGTTTCTGTACTATGCCTCGAATGGTGGGAACATTAAATGGACAGCAGGAGGATAATGCTTAGGATGGCAGGTGTGGGCCCTTACAGGCAGAGACAGGAGAATTAAATATGGAGAATGCCAGAGAAGTTAAATAATTCCTTTAAGTTTGTCTTAAAGAAATAACCACAGGTATAAGAGAGAACAAAAAGCCAGTGAGAATAAGAAATGGAAGAGATGGAGTACTAATCAATAAAAGTGAAAACGAGTAGTCTAGGCAAGACATGTAATGCTGAGGCTCTATAAGGAGAGATGCAACGCTGAGGCTCTGAGAGATAAGGCTGTATAAGGAGAGATGCAATGCTGAGGCTCTATAAGGAGAGATGCAATGCTGAGGCTCTATAAGGAGAGATTCAATGCTGAGGCTCTATAAGGCTCTATAAGGAGAGATGCAATGCTGAGGCTCTGAGAGATAAGGCTCTATGAGGAGAGATGCAATGCTGAGGCTCTATAGGGCTCTATAAGGAGAGATGCAATGCTGACGCTCTATAAGGCGCTGGTCAGCCCGTATTTGCAGTACTGTGAGCAAATTTGGACCCACATCTGAGGAAGGATGTGCTGCCTCTGGAGAGGGTCCAGAGGAGGTTTACAAGAATGATTCAGGAATGAGTGGGTTAGCACATGGTGAGCGTTTGACGGTACTGGGCCTCTACTCACTGGAGTTTTGAAGGATGAGGGGGCATCACCTTGAAACTTACAGAATAATGAAAGGCATAGATAGAGTGAATGTGGAAAGGATTGGTGACCCTATTACCTCTATAGGGTATCAACTGACTTGCCGAACAAGTCTCTAAACCAAGGTTTAATTTAGTTTAGTACTATCTTTCTTTTTTTTTTTAATTTTATTTTATTAGAAGTAAGTACAGTCATATGGCACCAAAGTGCCTAATATATATTTTCATAATACATTTTATGTACAACTTCTTTTTTTTGTTACATTGAAAAAGATTAGAATAAGAAAAAGAAGTTAGATAGTAAAGGATAGAAAGATGTGAAATATATAGTGTGTGAAGAAAGAAAACGAGTAAATGAAGAAAGTTGAAAAAGAGAAAATAGAGAAAAGAAAATAAAAGAAAAAAAAGGATCATTATTTATAATCTTGACCAACCCTCGTCCAGTCCTGAAACAGTTATTTTTTACAATTGTGTTGCACCATATGATTAAAAAAAAACGACGAATGGAGACCAACTCGTTATGAATTGGTCTGATTTATCCATTAGGAGGAATCGCATTTCCTCAAGATGAGCGGTGTCCAACGTACTTGCAATCCACATTTTAAGCGTTGGTATTGATGTACCCTTCCAAAAGTGAAGTATTAATTTTTTTGCTATTATTAAACCATAGTTAAAGAATAGATTTTGAGATGTGTTCAATTTATTCCCATCTTCCATTACGCCAAATATAATCATTTCAGTATTAGGTTCCATTCTTGTCTTGAATAATTTTGTAAATATTTCAAAAAAATCATTCCAAAATCTATAAAGTTTTATGCAGGAAACTAAGGAGTGTGTTATAGTTGCATTTTGGGCTAGACATTTATCACAAGTGGCAGATATATTTGGATAAAATTTGTTCAATCTTGTTTTTGAATAATATAATCTATGTACAATTTTAAATTGAATAAGATTATGTCTTACATTAATTGAACATTTGTGAATATATATCAAGTATTTTTCCCATGTGACCTTCGTGATTTTTATCATTAGTTCCCGTTCCCACTCTTCTCTAAGTACCTCTGTCGATGGTAGGTCTATATTTAGAATACTATCATATAAATATGATATTAATTTTTGTGAGTCAGCTTCAAGATTCATTGCTTCTTCCAATACTTCAGAGGTTATTTTTTGATATCCTCGTATATATTTTTTCATGAAATCGCAAATCTGCAGATATTTCAAATATTGGTTGTTTTTCAATTTAAATTTTAATTGTAATTGTTGGAATGATAGTAGGTTTCCCATTTCGTACATATCCCCGATCCTTCTAATTCCGAGACTTTCCCATTGGTTATATGTCTTATCAATAAGAGATGGTTTAAATAAAGGGTTAAACTTAATCTTTCTTAACACTCGAGTAACTTAAAACATGCATGCAAACACTTGATTCTAATATCTTCTCATTGACTTTAGTATTTCAACTTATCACTTCTTAAACTAAATCACAAAGTCAGATATTGCCCTTCTTGTGATGGTTGTTCCCGGGTTGTCGCTGCCCATGTTTCGGACCCCCCTTCTTTTATACTAATTTTCCTTCAATCTACTAAAGGAAGCCTTTGTTCAAACCCAACGCTCTCACAATTCGAAAGTCAATCATTTTGAGTTGTCACTCATCCAAGGGCTCAATAAACAAAATACATCTTCGATCCTTATCAAGCTGGGGAGTTCTTAATTATGTTGCCTGTTCATATTTTCATTCTCATCATACAGTTCCTTTGTAAAATAGCCATTCCCAGACACCTTATCTTCTCAAGGCCAAACTGCCGAGCAATGACATTACGTGCAGTTCTGTTCTCACCAGATGTTCATCATGTGACCATTTTCACAGTGTTTCTTTGTTCTCCTGTTCCCAGAGTTAAGCTCTGTCTGTCTCTAGCTAGTAGCATCCTCTAAAGCCTGTCGGGATATTGACAT
>NW_026575685.1:0-36202 GCF_028641065.1 Leucoraja erinaceus | reverse complement strand
CGGACCTGCAGTGCAGCGGAACACCACACGGTGGGAGTGTTGTCCACATACCCGACGAGCCTGCAGTGCAGCGGATCACCACATGATGGGAGTGTTGACCACAGATTGGCCGGGCCAGCAGTGCAGCGCATCACCACATGGTGGGAGTGTTGACCACAAATTGGAGCAATTTATTAGATTAATTCAATGCACATTGGAAGTTGCTGTCTAAAAAATAGATTTAATTGTGCTCTTTGCTGCAGAATGATTCTTTATTGCTCTGTGGCCCATTTCCTTTCCCCGTAATACACCCATTCCCACGATGCCGACATTTGTAAAAGGCCTGAAACCAGGGAAACAGAAAAATAGGTGCAGGAGTTGGCCATTCCACCATTGGTGTGAATATTGAAGACAGACTCAGATCGGTGACGTTTCAAAGTTAATGTGAACTAGTCATTAACCACTTGTGTGAAATGGTTAATGATAACTACCCTAAGCAAAGAATGAAAGACTTTCAGGTGAAAGGAAGCTGTGTGTGATGTGCAGAGTGGTCATTCATTGAGCTTTGGACTGGACCATATAACCATATAACAATTACAGCACGGAAACAGGCCATCTCGGCCCTACAAGTCCGTGCCGAACAATTTTTTTCCCCTTAATCCCACCTGCCTGCACTCATACCATAACCCTCCATTCCCTTCTCATCCATATGCCTATCCAATTTATTTTTAAATGATACCAACGAACCTGCCTCCACCACTTCCACTGGAAGCTCATTCCACACGGCTACCACTCTCTGAGTAAAGAAGTTCCCCCTCATATTACCCCTAAACTTCTGTCCCTTAATTCTGAAGTCATGTCCTCTTGTTTGAATCTTCCCTATTCTCAAAGGGAAAAGCTTGTCCACATCAACTCTGTCTATCCCTCTCATCATTTTAAAGACCTCTATCAAGTCCCCCCTTAACCTTCTGCGCTCCAGAGAATAAAGACCTAACTTATTCAACCTATCTCTGTAACTTAGTTGTTGAAACCTAGGCAACATTCTAGTAAATCTCCTCTGTACTCTCTCTATTTTGTTGACATCCTTCCTATAATTGGGCGACCAAAATTGTACACCATACTCCAGATTTGGTCTCATCAATGCCTTGTACAATTTTAACATTACATCCCAGCTTCTATACTCAATGCTCTGATTTATAAAGGATAGCATACCAAAAGCTTTCTTTACCACCCTATCTATATGAGATTCCACCTTCAAGGAACTATGCACGGTTATACCCAGATCCCTCTGTTCAACTGTATTCTTCAATTCCCTACCACTTTACCATGTACGTCCTATTTTGATTTGTCCTGCCAAGGTGTAGCACCTCACATTTATCAGCATTAAACTCCATCTGCCATCTTTCAGCCCATTTTTCCCAATGGCCTAAATCACTCTGTAAACTTTGGAAATCCTCTTCATTATCCACAACACCCCCTATCTTGGTATCATCTGCATACTTACTAATCCAATTTACCACACCTTCATCCAGATCATTGATGTACATGACAAACAACAAAGGACCCAACACAGATCCCTGAGGCACCCCACTAGTCACCTGCCTCCAACCCGACATCAATCACTGCACAGATAGTTGTATATGGATGCTCTTGCTCTATTGAGTGTCGGTGTCTATTACAGTGCTGGAGTAACTCAGCGGGTCAGGCAGCATCTGTGGAGAACTATGTATAGGTGATTTTTCACAGTGCTGGAGTAACTGAGCCAGTCAGGCAGCATCTGGAGAGAACATGGATAGGTGATTTTTCAGAATCCTTGTGTAACTCAGCGGGTCAGGCAGCATCCGTGGTCAATGTGGATAGACGATGTTTCAGGTCTGAAGAAGGGTCGTGACCCAAAAAAATGTCCCCTCTCCATGTTCTCCACAGACAGACACAAAATACTGGAGTAACTCAGCGGATCAGGCAGCATCTCTGGAGAGAAGGAACGTTTAGTCACAGGAAGACTGAGAGTCACAGGAGATAAGTGTAAGGTATTACTCCAGCACTCTATTATCAGAATGGTGTCAGGTTAGGAAAATGGGAAATACAACGAGACCTGGGTGTCCTTGTACATCAGTCACTGGAAGTAAGCATGCAGGAACAGCAGGTAGTGAAGAAAGCTAATGGCATGTTGGCCTTCATAACGCAAGTAGTTGAGTTTAGGAGCAAGGAGGTCCTACTGCAGTTGTACACAGCCCTAGTGACACCACACCTGGAGAATTGTGTGCAGTTTTGGTCCTAATTTGAGGAAGGACATTCTTGCTATTGAGGGGGTGCAGCGTAGGTTCACAAGGTTCTTTCCTGGGATGGCAGAACAGACATCCCATGACATCCCAAGAATGGGTCGACTGGGTTTGTATTCACTGGAATTCAAAGGACGAGCGGGAATCTTATAGAAGCATGTAAAATTAGTGAGGGATTGGACAGGGTAGATGCAGGAAACATGTTCCCCATGTTGGGGGAGTACAGAACTGTTAAGGTTCATTTCTTAAAACAGACAACTCACAATAAGTTAGATCAACCAACACAAGCTTTACTGATCATTTAGCCGGCGAGAGTGCCAGGGGATACAAAGTCAAGTATGCAACACACACTTAACCCTCCTGGGCCATCACTCTAATGAACAAAGACATACAGCATATTTTTATAGTATTTTGGAAACGTAGTCACATGTTTATACAGAGTTGGAGCAATGACGTCTAACACATCAATCACAGAGTATACCCATTCAAAGCATTCTTGTCACTAATACAATACTTCTCATGCTATGGTTATATCGATCACAAACTTTAGTTACAAACCCCCAAACAACAGGAACTTAGTCAAAGGTCTATCGTCTGCAGTACCTTCTTAAACAATGTAAGGATCTTTATCAATTACCCACAGAAGTTCCTGTTTACAGAGACCCAACTCCAAAGGAAACACATCCTCTCTCAAGGCTTCTGTTGACAGAAGCCAGCACCTTCTCAGGAAACACATCCTCTCCCACCATTGTCAATATCTTTTGCTTGGGCACAACAGGAAGCAGCTTGGATGCAGTTTGAATGCTGGCCTCCAATTTCCTGATCACCCAGCTCATCTACAGCACAGAATTACAAAGCTTCAGAACCCAAATCCCAAATAATTCAAATTAATCTTTACTTAATAAAATACCTTACGTTATAATCTATATTATATAACTAGGATATTATCAGAACCAGGGGCCACAGTTGAAGAATAAGGGCTAGGTCATTTAGGATTGAGGTGGGGAAAACCATTTTCACCCAGAGAGTTGTGAATCTGTGGAATTCCCTGCCACAGAAGGCAGTGGAGGCCAATTCACTGGATGTTTTCAAGCGAGTTAGTTCAGTTCACATTTACATTCACATGCACCAATTAAGGTACAGTGATATTTCAGTTCCCATACAGCCATACTAAGTAAAAAGCAACAAGACACACAGCCACATAAAATAAAAATGTAACAGAAACATCCACCACGGTGGAATCCACATTCCTCACTGTGATGGAAGGTAATAAAGTTCAATCACCTTCCTCGTTTGTTCACCCGTGGTCGGGGCTGTTGAACCCTCCGCAGTCGCCGCTGCCGACGGTCCGATGTCCGAAGCCCTCGCGTCGGGATGACGGAAACTCCGGCGTCGGGAAGGATTGGAACACTCCGCAGCATGGAGCTCCCGAGTCGGCCTCTTCTTACCGGAGACCGCGGGGTTCACGGTGTTAAAGTCCACAGGCCCCGAGATTGGAGATCCTCACGGGCGATACTCGGCAAAGGAGAAAAATCGCATCTCCGTCAAGTGGCTGAAAAAAAGTTTCCCCCAATTAACCCCCCCCCCCCCCCCTCCCATGTAAAACAAACCTAGAAACAATAAAACATACTTAAAATAGGGGAAGCGGTGACTCCAGATTAATCCTGACGCCTTTCGCCAGCGAGATGAAGACAGAAGAAATGGGTGATGTTTCAGGTTGAGACACTTCTTCAGAAGTGATAGGTGGATATAGGTGAGGGAGACACAAGAAACTGCAGATGTTGGAATCTTGCACAGAACACAATTTAGTTAGATGCACAGAATCTATTGCCCAGAGTGAGGGAATTGAGGACCAGAGGACATGGGTTCAAGGTGAAGGGGAAAAGATTTAACAGGAATCTGAGGGGTAACTTTTCAACAGAGGGTGGTGGGTGTATGGAACAAGCTGCCAGAGGAGGTAGTTGTGGCTGGGACTATCCCAATGTTTAAGAAACAGTTATAGACAGGTACATAGATAAGACAAGTTTGGAGGGATATGGACCAAATGCAGGCAGGTGGGACTAGTGTAGCCGGGACATGTTGGTCGGTTTGGGCAATGTGGGCTGAAGGTCCGGTTTCCACACTGTATCACTCTATGACTCTCATGAAGTGCTGCAGTAACTCAGCGGGTCAGGCAGCGTCTGTGGGGAACATGGATAGGTGACATTTCACAGAGTGCTGGAGTACCTCAGCGGGTCAGGCAGCATCTGTGGGGAACATGGATAGGTGACATTTTGGGTCAGGAACCTTCTTCAGACTGACACTATGTTAACAGATGAGGGGGTGATCGGCAGATGAGTTAAGTAAGTGACAGAGGCGAGGGAAAATAAGGAGATAAAAGGATGTGAGATAAGGAGAGAGGTATGTATATGTGCAGCTTTAAAGGACATTGGTCAGGTAGCATTTGGGGTATTGCATACAGTTCTGGTCACTCCATTACAGGACTGATGTGGAGGCTTTGGGGAAGGTGCAGAGATGGTTAACCAGAATGGTTTAAAAACAAGGAACTGCAGATGCTGGTTTAAAAAAAGGACACAAAATGCTGGAATAACTCAGCGGGTCAGGCAGCATCTCTGGAGAGGACTGGGTGACATTTCGGGTCGGGACTGAGGAGGGTCTCGACCAGAAACGTTACCCATTCCTTCCAGCATTTTGTCTCTACCTAAACAGCGCCTATCTATCCATGGCATAGTGTGCCAGCAGGCTGGAGGAGCGGGCAAAGGCCTTGCCACAGAGCGGGCAGGTGAAGGGGCGCTGGCCGGTGTGGACTCGCCGGTGCTCCAGCAGGTGGTCAAGGCGGGTGAAGCCCTTACCACAGGACGGGCAGGGGAAGGGACGCTCACCGCTGTGGGTACGCCGGTGCTGCCACAGGCTGGACATGCGGGTGAAACCTCTCTCCGGTGTGTATCCGCTGGTGCTCCCGCAGCCCCCATGCTCTCTTGTCACAGTGGGAGCAGCTGCTCGCCGACGTGGGCCCGCCGGTGCTGCCTCAACCCCCGCGAGCTGTCAAACGCCTCACCACAGTACGGGCAGTCGTAGGGCGGGCCACTGGTGTGCACATGCTGGTGAGACAGGGCGTGCGAGGCCATGGCAAAGCGCTCTCCACACACCGGGCTGGGGACGGGACTGTCGCCGGCGTGCACCCGCTCGTGGGACAGCAGCCTGGAGGAGTTGGAGAAGCCCTTGCCGCACTGGGCGCAGGTTTAGGGACACTCGCCGGTGTGGGTGCGCTGGTGCTCCAGCAGGGTGCTGGACTGAGTGAAGCCCTTGCCACACTGGGTACAAATGTAGGGGCGCTCGCCGGTGTGGGTGTGCTGGTGCACCAGCAGGGTGCTGGATTGGGTGAAGCCCTTGCCGCACTGGACACAGGTGTAGGGGCGCTCGCCGGTGTGGGAGTGCTGGTGCTTCAGCAGGCTGCTGGAGCTGGTGAAGCCCTTGCCGCACTGGGCACAGGTGTAGGGGCGCTCGCCGGTGTGGGTGCGCTGGTGCGTCAGCAGGCTGCTTGGAGTGGGTGAAGCCCTTGCCGCAGTGGGCACAGGTGTAGGGGCGCTCGCCGGTGTGGGTGCGCTGGTGCTCCAGCAGGCTGCTGGAGCGGGTGAAGCCCTTGCCGCACTGGGCACAGGTGTAGGGGCGCTCGCCGGTGTGTGTGCGCTGGTGCATCAGCAGGTGGCTGGAGCGGGTGAAGCCCTTGCCGCACTGGGCACAGGTGTGGGGGCGCTCGCCGGTGTGGGTGCGCTGGTGCATCAGCAGGTGGCTGGAGCGGGTGAAGCCCTTGCCGCACTGGGCACAGGTGTAGGGGCGCTCGCCGGTGTGGGTGCGCTGGTGCGTCAGCAGGCTCTTGGAGTGGGTAAAGCCCCTGCCGCAGTGGGCACAGGTGTAGGGGCGCTCGCCGGTGTGGGTGCGCTGGTGTTCCAGCAGGCTGCTGGAGCGGGCAAAGCCCTTGCCGCACTGGGCACAGGTGTAGGGGCGCTCGCCGGTGTGGGTGCGCTGGTGCACCAGCAGGTTGCTGGAGTGGGTAAAGCCCTTGCCGCACTCGCTGCAGGTGTAGGGCCGCTCCCCGGTGTGCAGGCGCCTGTGCTCCTTCAGGTCCTTGGACGACTTGAAGCCTTTGCCGCAGTCGGAGCAGGTGAAGGGCCGCTCACTGCTGTGCACCTGCCGGTGCTGGCACAGCCCCGACAACCCGGTAAAGCTCTTGCCGCAGGTGGAGCAGTCATAGGGCTTCTCGCCCGTGTGAACCCGCCGGTGGCCCGCCAGGACATTGGCCGTCTTGAAACTCTTTTCACACTCTGAGCAGTCGAAGGGGCGTTCTCCCGTGTGCATCCGCTGGTGGGTCTCCAGCTTGCTCGGGCACGGGCAGGCCATGCCACACACGTCACACTCATAACGCTTCTTCTTGTTGTGCCCCGCCATGTGGTACTCCAGCGAAGCTCAGCCCCTCGAAGCTCAGCCCGCACACCGGGCAGATGGGGGGCTCACCGGCACCTCAATGGCCGCTTACATCTCCGTCGACAGCTCCTAAATCCTGCAGGAGGGGAACACATAGAGTCACAAGCCAGCAAACAGGACATTACTAACTCGTGAACATTACAAGTGCTTGAAGGACTGGGGGCGGGAGGGGGGGGAATGGGGGTGGGGGGGGGGGGGAGGGGGGGGGGGGGGGATGAGGGGGGATATGATGGGGGGGAGGGGGAGGGGTGAGATGGGGGATGGGGGGAAGGAGGGGGGAGTTGGGGAGGGGGAAAGGGGGGGAGGGGGGCAGTGGAAGTGAGGGAGAGAAGGGACAGGGGGTTGTGAGGGGAGGGGGGGGGGAGAGGGAGAGAGAGAGGGGGGAGGAGACACACAGAGGGAAGAGGGAAAGAAAGAGAGACACAGACATACAGAGAGAGAGAGAGAGAGAGAGAGAGAGGACCGAGATAGAAGAGAGAGACCGAGAGAGAGAGAGAGACAGAGAGAGAGAGAGAGAGACAGAGAGAGAGAGAGAGAGAGAGAGAGAGAGAGAGACAGAGAGAGAGAGAGAGAGAGAGAGAGACAGAGAGAGAGAGAGAGAGAGAGAGAGAGAGAGAGAGAGAGAGACGAGAGAGAGAGAGAGAGAGAGAGAGAGACCGAGAGAGACCGAGAGGAGAGAGAGAGAGAGAGAGAGACCGAGAGAGAGAGAGAGAGAGAGAGAGAGAGAGAGAGAGAGACACTCTCAATTTATCCTGAATGGTATCATTATCGAACAAACTATGAGCTATACGTACCTTGGTCTCCTTGTTGCAGCATCAGGGAGCTTCAACATGGCAGTGAATGCATTAAATGAGAAAGCTCGAAGAGCTCTGTATGCAATAAAAAGTTTCTACATCATCCAAATTCCAATCAGAATCTGGCTTAAAATATTTGAGTCATCAGACCTGCGATATCTGATATAATGTTGGTAAAACAGTCCACCACGAAGGGAGCGACTAAAATAACCGGAAAGGCCAAACCTCTGGTGGAAGAAGCAGGCCCGACCGAAGCCTTGGGCTCAGTTTTAATGTCATCCCAGGAGGATGTTTCAAAGGCCCAGAAGCCAAAGACAAAGAAAAGCGAAATGGAGGAACTTCAAATCCTTATCACCAAAGAAACTGCAAGTATAAGAGGATGAATTGAAAAACTTTAAAGAACAAATGAACATTAAATAAATACTGAAAGGTTTTATAAATGATTTTGAAGATAAAATCATTAAGTTTGTCCATGTAGAATTGACTACCATGAAGGAGGAAATGTCTGTAAACCTCGATTTACAAATCAATGAAGTAAATCAGAAAATGAACTCGATTGAATCCAAACTTAATGCTAAGTTGGATCCTGCCTTCATCTCAATAGATCAATAAACTGAAGCCGTAACTCATTTGGAGTCAATTGCCGAAACAAGCTCTCAAACTATAGAAACACTTCTCGCCGAGAACAAGCATTTATCAGATTTACTGCATAAAGTAACTGAAAAATGTATTGACTTGGAGGGACGCCAGAGACGTCAGAATTTAAGAATTGTTGGCATGCGAGAGGGTAAAGAAGGAACTAAAGATCTCCGTGACTGTGTGTTTATTCTTTTTTTTACATCAGACTAACATTTGACTAATACTCAGCCAAGAGAGGAATAGTCTCTCAATACATGATTACTAATCTTTTGGACCAAAATAGTTTTAACATTAATCCCGTAAATTACTTTTATTGAATGTTTAAATTTTTTATTATAGCGTGGAGCTAGTAATAATTGTTTCTAAGGCTACGGAAGTCCTTAGATGGCCAGCCACGCTAGTGTGGCTAACACTAACTACACTATTTGTAGATGTAGTTTCTTCTTTTTTCTTGCACTTTATTAACTCCTTATTTTTTTAATTTATTTTTTTCTTATTTAATTGCTATCTTAAACTCGATTTGAATTATATGTATTATTTGGGGAGAGGTCCGGGAGGAAGATTTATTAAATTTAGAATTCATCTGTCCTGTCCCATTTACTTATAACTCGAAATATCATAATATTATAATTTCGGACCATGCTACTTTAACATTTATGATCGAACTAAGTGGAATGACTGAGAAGCAGACACAATGGAGACTTAATCCTCAAATTTTAAATGATAAAGCATGTTATGAATACCTTATCACACAGATAAATATGTTTTTCGAGACTAATGACTACCCTGAAACACCTGCCTCCCTTCTTTGGGAAACATTTAAAACATTTATAGGAGGTGCGTTAATTTCCACGCAAGCTTTTCGTAATAAAGAGAATCGCGCCAAACAACACGTATTGGAAAGGGAGATAAGGCAATTAGATATGGAAAATGCAATCGCGCCCTGCACAATAATACATAATAAAATTGCTGCATTCAAATATAAGTTAAATCAAATATATTCAGATCAAATCATAAAACTTGATCAAAATACTAAACAGCTACACTTTGAGTTCGGTGATAAACCACAAAAATTACTAGCACGCCAACTTCGGAAGCAGGAAGGGGAAAAAACAATTTATAAAATTAAATCAGATACGGAAGAAATACTAACATTACCCAAGGATGTTAATGATAGATTTTCTCAATACCATCAAACACTTTACTCAACATAAACAATAGGGGGGTCTGTAGGAATGGAATCATTTTTACAGAAATGTAATCTTACAGGTTTAGATCTGAAATTGAGGGAATTATTAGGGGCCGAAATATCAGTGAAAGATATTGAAGAATCTATACGTTCTTTAAAAAATGGAAAGGCTGCTGGCCCTGATGGTTTAAATAGCAAATTTTATTTTAAAAATCCATGATCTGATCTCCCTACGCCTGCAGACACTATATACTCATGCCTTCATGAAACTACCAGAAACTTTAAATGAATCAACAATAATACTCATACCCAAAACGGATAAGTATGTTTAGGGGTAACATGAGGGGGAACTTCTTTACTCAGAGAGTGGTAGCTGTGTGGAATGAGCTTTCAGTGAAGGTGGTGGAGGCAGGTTCGTTTTTATCATTTAAAAATAAATTGGATAGTTATATGGACGGGAAAGGAATGGAGGGTTATGGTCTGAGCGCAGGTATATGGGACTAGGGGAGAATACGTGTTTGGCATGGACTAGAAGGGTCGAGATGGCCTGTTTCCATGCTGTAATTGTTATATGATTATATGGTTATAAGGACCCTGAAGATCCAGGGTCATATAGAGCAAATAAACAATACTATCGACCGACTGAATACTTAAACACCGACCAGAAAATATTAACCAAAATTTTAGCCCATAGATTAAGTTTAGTGATTCATAAACGCTACTCATATTATAATCTGAGACGATTATTTAATATTACATACTCAAACAGAATAACTAATGTAGATCTAGCAGTCATCTCGTTAGACGCTGAGAAAGCATCCGATCAAGTGGAATGGCCCTATTTATTTTCGGTGATGAAAAGATTTCAACTGGGTGAGAAGTTTTACACATGGGTTAAGCTATTATATACCAACCCAACAGCTAGAATAATGACAAATCAAATGTTATCATCAAAATTTGATTTATCTAAAGGCTGCAGACAAGGATGCCCGTTATCTCCATTATTATTCGCCCTTGTTCTAGAACCACTAGCAGAAAGTGTTCGAGCACATCCAGAAATATATGGGTATAGTACTAAAAATACAGTTAATAAAATCTCTCTAAATGCAGATGATGTATTACTATATATTACAAACCCAGAAATCAGCATTCCAAACTTAAATCTTATAACTCAATTTGGTATATTTTCGGGATTAGAATTAATTGGAATAAAAGTGAGATTATGCCAATAACGGAACCTAAGTTATACATATTGCAACAATCACCTTTCAGAATAGTAAATGAAAAATTTAAATACCTAGGAATTTATGTGACCAAGAAATATACTTCTTTATTTAAATCAAATGTTATGCCTTTACTTAATAAATTGCATAAGAATATTCAATATTAGAAAACACTTCTCATTTCAATGCTCGGTAGAATTAACGCTATAAAAATGATTTTCTTTCCGCAATTGCCATACCTTTTTCAATCAATTCCTATATGTCTCCCAAAACATTTCATTAAAAAAGTTGACTCTATACTGACAAGTTTTATTTGGAATGATAAGAACCATAGAATAAGCAAAAAACACGCATGCAAATCTAAGACCAAAGGAGGATTAGTTTTAGCAAATGTTATTTTACTTTTGGGCAGTCAATGTCACAAATATGAATTTTTGGTTGGAAGATATGGATCAACGACCAGACTGGTTAAAGATGGAAAAGGAAGACTGTTTGCCTTTTGAAATTGGTCTGATTCTGTTCGTTCCCACAAAATTGAATAAAAAACATCTATAGTGAAAACCCTATAATATATAGTGGTATTCGAATTTGGAAACAACTAAAAAAGACATTAAAATTGGATAATTTATCACTTTCTCTCCCCATTGCAAATATTCCCTCATTTAAACCCTCAGTGTTTGATAACGGTTTTGCACAATGGAAAAATCATGGAATTAAAAAGATGGGACATCTTTAAAGAAATTGTATTTTTCTCTCGCATCAGGAGTTACAACAGAACTACGGATTACATTCAAATAGTTTTTTTTAGATATTTACAACTTAAAGATTATGTTAAAACACATAAACGAGAATACAGAACCAGAGAACCTGAGATTCTAGATGAATGTTTGAATAAACACCCTAACACAGTCAAATTAATATCGTACATTTATAATACTTTTCTAGACAGTGAGAATCCGTTGACGGAATTATATAGACTAGCATGGGAAAAGGAATTAGCTCAACCCATAATGAAAGATATTTGGGACAAAAGCCTACAACATATACACCAATGTTCGTTAAATGCCAGACATTCTTTAATACAATATAATAAAGTACTCCATAGACTGCATTATTCTAAAACACAATTAATTAGGATTTTTCCGAATATCTTTCCTATCTGTGATAAATGTCAATACCACGTGGCTAATTTAACCCATACTTTTGTAAATTGTATAACATTTAAAAATTACTGGATGGATATTTTTTAAATAATCTCTGTAGTCGTTAATATCCAACTGGATCCCGATCCTAAATTAATAATATTGGGCATATCAGAACAATACCTAACGCTCACAATAACCATATAACCATATAACAATTACAGCACGGAAACAGGCCATCTCGGCCCTACAAGTCCGTGCCGAACAACTTTTTTCCCATAGTCCCACCTGCCTGCACTCATACCATAACCCTCCATTCCCTTCTCATCCATATGCCTATCCAATTTATTTTTAAATGATACCAATGAACCTGCCGACACCACTTCCACTGGAAGCTCATTCCACACCGCTACCGAAATAAACCAAAGAAATTTCCTTGATTACAGTATAATAATTGGGGAAAAAATTTATCTTAAAATTTAGGAAAAACCCAACAACCCCCACAATCAAGATGTGGATTATGGAGATGTCGGACACCTTACATTTGGAAAAAATTAGATTTGTTTTAATTGACAAACCAGAATTATTTATTAGAATATGGTCTCCATTTATAGATTATTTGAAGGGGTAGATTGGACCGGCGCAGAGGCCGGACTGAAGCCTGAACCCAGAACTAGATGAATAGTTACGTTCTCTGACCTACGGACCTATCTCCTAAGTTGTATTATTGATAGTTTATCCCATTTTTATAATTTCTTTCTTTCTTTCTTTTTCCTATCTATAAATATAAACAAATAATTAGAGGCAATGTTAATATGTAACCGATAAAGGAGGATCCCAGCTACTTTGGTAAATGGGTCCCTGGAAACCTGGATATTTAATATGTAACCGTTAAACAAAGTCTGTATTGGTTTGGACTATGATATGCAGATGCATCAAATAAAAATGTATTTCAAAAATATATATATATATATATATATATATATATATATATATATATATATATATTGACAGTGTAATCCAGCCTATTGTACTTTATGGTAGTGAAGTATGGGGTCCACTCAGTCACCATAGCTATATTAAATGGGGAAAACATACAACAGAGGTCTTGCATGCGGAATTTTGTCGGAACATTCTCTGCATCCAAAGAAAAACACCAACAAATGCATGTAGGGTGGAATTAGGCACATACCCACTGACAATAAATATCTAGAAACGAGCACTAAATTTTCGGAATCACCTTAAATCTAGCCCCCCAGATACCCTCCAGTTTAAAGCCCTTCAAACCCAAGAGAGGAAACCAGAAGAGTTCCCCATGTCATTTGGCACTGAGACTAACTACCACTATTCAGTTAAATCCTATCTAGTTAAACCCTGACCAGCCTCAGATCAATACTGACCCCCCAATCACCAGTTAGAGTGAACCAAATTGATAGAATTTATTTGCCACACAACCACAATAAACATGTAACACAAACATCCACCACAGCATTCATCACTGTGGTGGAAGGCACAAAATTTGTCCAGACCTCCTCCATTTCCCCCCCGTGGACAGGACCAGAGTCCAGAGTCAGTCCAGGATCGGCTCTTCCTCACAAACAATTATCAAACAATGAAAATAAACTTATTTGGAACATTGGGATAAAGAAACCAAAATCCAAAGCAGATTAGAATGTTACTGTGCCATAAAGATCCGCAATTCCGTGTCCCTCACCATCTTCCAGTCCCGCCTCAAGACCCATCTCTTCACCTCTGCCTATCCTTAGCCCCACGTCCCCCTCCCTTTTCATCTGTGCATTAATTGCCTTATTATTGTGTTTTGTATTGCATTCTGTCTTTAGTTTGTGTATTAGTCATGTCTCTACTGTTTATTTCATTCCCCTTACATGTTTTTCCTCTACCTGCTAAATTTTTGTAAGGTGTTCTTGAGACTCTGGAAAGGCGCCCATAAACAAAATGTATTATTATTATTATTATAAAAATGGTTATCAATTGGCAGACTATCTCTCAACTGTAAGAGACATAAAGCAGAGACAGACCCTCACCAAATACAGGTGAAGTGACCACCATTTGGCTGTTGAAAAAGGAAGACAGAAGAGATTTTGGCAACCAAGAGAAAATAGAATATGCGGCCACTGTTTGACAGATGAAGTTGAAACAGAGGTACGCTTCCTCCTAAAATGCAGAAAAATTGACAAACCAAGGAAAACATACTTTGGCAAACCCAGATTTTAAAGAACTAGATGATATATCAAAACTAAGAATAATCCTTGGTGAAGGATAGATTAGAGGGCTCGTCTAGGGAGGCTATTTGGGTGGAACTGAGAAATGGGAAAGGGGTAGCAACACTTATAGGGGTGTATTATAGACCGCCAAATGGGCAGCTAGAATTGGAAGAGCAAATATGTAAGGAGATTGCAGATATTAGTAGTAAGCACAAGGTAGTGATTGTGGGAGATTTCAATTTTTGCACACATAGACTGGGAAACACATTCTGTAAATGGGCTGGATGGGTTGGAGTTTGTAAAATGTGTGCAGGATAGTTTTTTGCAGCAATACATAGAAGTACCTACTAGAGAAGGCTGGACCTCCTGTTAAGAAATGAGACGGGTCAGGTGGCAGAGGTATGCGTTGGGGAACAGTTCGGGACCAGTGATCACAATACCATTAGTTTCAATATAATTATGGAGAGCGTCAGAACTGGACTTAAGGTTGAGATTTTTGATTGGAGAAAGGCTAACTTTGAGGAGATGCGAAAGGATTTAAAAGGAGTAAATTGGGACAGTTTGTTTTATGGGAAAGATGTGGAAGAGAAATGGAGTACATTTAAAGGTGAAATTTTAAGAGTACAGAATCTTTATGTCTCTGTTCGGTTGAAAGGAAATAGTAAAAATTGGAAAGAGCCATGGTTTTCAAGGGAAATTGGACACTTGGTTCGGAAAAAGAGAGATCTACAATAATTATAGGCAGCATGGAGTAAATGAGGTGCTTGAGGAGTATAAAGAATGTAAAAATAATCTTAAGAAAGAAATTAGAAAAGCTAAAAGAAGATATGAGGTTGCTTTGGCAAGTAAGGTGAAAGTAAATCCAAAGGGTTTCTACAGCTATATTAATAGCAAAAGGATAACGAGGGATAAAATTGGTCCATTAGACAGTCAGAGTGGACAGCTATCTGCAGAGTCAAAAGAGATGGGGGAGATATTGAACAATTTATTTTCTTCGGTATTCACCAAGGAGAAGGATATTGAATTATGTGAGGTAAGGGAAACAAGTAGAGTAGCTATGGAAACTATGAGATTCAGACAAGAGAAAGTACTGACACTTTTGAGAAATATAAAAGTGGATAAGTCTCCAGGTCCGGACAGGATATTCCCTAGGACATTGAGGGAAGTTAGTGTAGAAATAGCAGGGGCTATGACACAAATATTTCAAATGTCATTAGAAACGGGAATAGTACCAGAGGATTGGCGTACTGTGCATGTTGTTCCATTGTTTAAAAAGGGGTCTAAGAGTAAACCTAGCAATTATCGACCTGTTAGTTTGACATCAGTGGTGGGCAAATTAATGGAAAGGATACTTAGAGATAATATATATAAGCATCTGGATAAACAGGGTCTGATTAGGAACAGTCAACATGGATTTGTGCCTGGAAGGTCATGTTTGACTAATCTTCTTGAATTTATTGAAGAGGTTACTCGGGAAATTGATGAGGGTAAAGCAGTGGATGTTGTATATATGGACTTCAGTAAGGCTCAAGGTTCCTTGAAGGTTCCACAAGGTTCCTCATGGAAGGTTGGTTAAGAAGGTTCAATGGTTGGGTATTAATGGTGGAGTAGCAAGATGGATTCAACAGTGGCTGAATGGGAGATGCCAGAGAGTAATGGCGGATGGTTGTTTGTCAGGTTGGAGGCCAGTGACTAGTGGGGTGCCACAGGTCCACTGTTGTTTGTCATGTACATCAATGATCTGGATGATGGTGTGGTAAATTGGATTAGTAAGTATGCAGATGATACTAAGATAGGTGTGGTTGTGGATAATGAAGTAGATTTTCAAAGTCTGCAGAGAGATTTATGCCAGTTGGAAGAGTGGGCTGAAAGATGGCAGATGGAGTTTAATGCTGATAAGTGTGAGGTGCTACATCTTGGCAGGACAAATCAAAATAGGACGTACATGGTAAATGATAGGGAATTGAAGAATGTAGGTGAACAGAGGGATCTGGGAATAACTGTGTACAGTTCCCTGAAAGTGGAATCTCATGTAGATAGAGTGGTAAAGAAAGCTTTTGGTGTGCTGGCCTTTATAAATCAGAGCATTGAGTATAGAAGTTGGGATGTAATGTTAAAATTGTACAAGGCATTGGTGAGGCTAATTCTGGAGTATGGTGTACAATTTTGGTCGCCTAATTATAGGAAGGGTGTCAACAAAATAGAGAGAGTACAGAGGAGATTTACTAGAATGTTGCCTGGGTTTCAGCAACTAAGTTACAGTGAAAGGTTGAACAAGTTAGGGCTTTATTCTTTGGAGCGCAGAAGGTTAAGGGGGCTTGATAGAGGTCTTTAAAATGATGAGAGGGATAGACGGAGTTGACGTGGATAAGCTTTTCCCACTGAGAGTAGGGAAGATTCAAACAAGCGGACATGACTTGAGAATTAAGGGACAGAAGTTTAGGGGTAACATGAGGGGGAACTTCTTTACTCAGAGAGTGGTGGCTGTGTTGAATGAGCTTCCAGTGAAGGTGGTGGTGGTGGCAGGTTCATTTTTATAATTTAAAAATAAATTGGATAGTTATATGGACAGGAAAGGAATGGAGGGTTATGGTCTGAGTGCAGGTATATGGGGCTGGGGAGAAAACGTGTTCGGCACGGACTAGAAGGGTCGAGATGGCCTGTTTCCGTGCTGTAATTGTTTTTATTTTGTTTTCTTTTAAAATATTTTTTTTATTAGAAGTGAGTACAATGCATTGGTACAAAAACAAAAACAATATTACATTCTCTGTACAACTTCCCCTTTTTTTTTAAAGAGAGAAGCGAGAAAGGAGAGAAGAAAAAGAGGTTGTGAAAAGTGAAGAATAGATTAGTGAGCGTGGGTGAAAAACCAATAAAGAAAAAGCGAGAGAAGGAATAAGTGAAGAAGGAAAGCAGGAGGGAGATTATTCCATTGCCACAGTGAGATGTTTTTTTGTAATACTCTAAATCATCTTTCACCCATACCTGAAACTGTTGGTTTTCGTGATACTATGTCACCACATGAATCCAAGAAATCAATAAATGGGGACCAACTCCTTAACAATTGGTCTTGTTTGTCTATTAGGAGGAATCTCATTTCTTCCAAATGTGCTGTCCAGCATATTACTGATCCACATTTTAAATGTTGGTATATTAGCATTTTTCCAAAATTTAAGTATGTTTTTTTGCTGTTATTAACCCATAATTGAAAAATGAGTTTTGGTGTGTATTTAATTTGTTCCCATCTCCACTTACTCCAAATATAATCATTTCAGTGTTAGGTTCCATTTTTGTCTTAAATAACTTTGAGAATATATCAAATATATCACATGCTGTAATTGTTATGTGGTTATAAGGTAATACGGCACATCTTGGTGCACAATACGTAACAGCATTCCATAACCTGAGAGACGGTGAATAACCAATATGCACACAGGCATGCACACACTAATTGAAATTAACTGATACTAAGAAATTAAAGCTTTCCAGTTGTAAAAGGCCAATTGTAATGCATGATGGGATTTGGATAACTTCCATAGTGACAAGGGTTTTTTTAACTTAAGGTGAAAAGTTCGCAGCTCTCTTGCAAGGTTTTTTATGCAAGTTGAAGAGGTTAATCAGATAGGAACGGGCCCAGAGGATGCCATTGGGGTAACTGCCTTTTGGCAAAGAGTGAAAAACAACTCCATATTTGGAGGTGGATGATGGTTTTTGTACATTACATCATGCAATTGGTTTTATTTCAGTACGTATATAAACTCGCGTGTCTGGTATTTCTTTGTGTACTGCTGGAGATTCAGACGTGAAACTGTTGCCTCTGAGTCTCTCAGTCCACACACGTCAGACGTTAAATTAAAGCTTTGTATGGTCTTAAGAATTTGTACTTTGTCTATCTTTTATATCCATGCACTGTATAAGGAAAACAAAAGAAGGTAAAAACATTGGGCATGACGTAGGAGGGAGTTTGAGTGCCCGTGTGCCTAAAATCAGCGGGCGTTCTATGATGATGGGGACAGTTACTGAGTTTCTGGATGACCACGTCGACATCAAGGGGGAGTAAGCATATTCCAGGCACTGTTTAAGACTGTTTCTGTGTCTGATAATTGGCTGACTAAAAAGAGACAGATCGCTCAAGAAATAGTTTACTAACTTGGCCTTTAAGAGAGTAAATCTTCATCTTACAATAAATGGCGGAGAAGGCAGGAAAAACATACAAAGCGAATCTGAAATAAATTAGTCAGAGGGACTGGATCTAGTACACATTTCAGTGACAAATCTCTGCTTTCAAGGAGATTTTACGATTTCGGAAAACATTGTAATTGCACAAGGGGGGTTGTTGTTCACCCATAGTTAAGGATTGTAATAATGGATTGAATGTATATGATAGAAAGCTAGTACAGAATGTCAGGAACTACAGCGGAGTGGAGTGAGCATTAAAGAAAGGGGGAGGGCGGTGAGACTAGCGTGGGCGAGAAGAGATTGTTCCAAGCCTCATGGACTGAACCAGGACAAGTGGAAGGAAAAACGGGTCACCGTTGAGGGTAAGGGGGAAGGAAAGTGGTTTAGGAGAAGCAAAGAAGAAATCATAACAGAAACCCGCGATTGGTGCATCAGGTTCTCGCCAAAGGGAAACAAAATAAAAGTGGCTATTTTCAGTCAGGAGTTCGAGGGAAGTGGGCTCCATCATTGGCACATTCTCCGTGACAGAAGGAATTGGAGGCACAATGTGGGATTAGGAACTGTATGTTATAGAGTTGAGTTTCACGTTCCCTTGAGGCTAATTGATCAGGGGGGATGAGGGAGAGAAGGGCCAACGGCACCCCAGGTCGTTGTTTACCCTAGTAGATTCATGATTCTATGGCCCTCTGGTCCCTACTGATAAAGGCTTGCAGAGTAGTATCTGTTGAGCCTTTGCATGATCCCCACCCCTGGCCACTTCCTGCACTAGTTTCAATTTGTTTTTTTGGTCGGGCCCCCCCTGGAAATCGCCCCTTGATAATTGACAATAAAATAAAAATATCTTTGATTTTAGCGGGAACCTTTCAAGAGTCGCAAGGACAGGAACACAAAAAGCAGGTAGTTAAGGAGAAAGATGTATTCCCGTATGGAGACCCTGGTCTGCAGAGAGGAATCAGAGTGTCGAGACATGGACTAGTACACAAATGAAGTCGAGAATTCAATTCAAATGGATGTATCTCTTATATGTAGAATAAAGTATTATATTTATAAATAGAAAATTGAGAGGAGAAGAAAGGGATAGACCAGAGGATGGGGTATAGAAGATAGGGATAGACAGAGAGAGGAACCCAGGAGGAAAAACACAGGGAGGCAGAAAAAAAATGGGGGAAAAGTCAGGACAGAGGAGAGGGAAAAAGGCTGAAACAGAATAGAAAAAAATTGGATAAAAGAGGTTGGAACATGAACCATGATACAACGAAATTAAAAAAGTCAGCCGAGTCGTGTTAGCCATTTCAAACATGCATTAAAAAGCTAACAATACATTACAAGATAAAAATGATAAACGCTTAAACTAACATAAATACTGGGCGAAAAAAGCCCGCAACTCAATAAAAACCCAACACCCCTCACCCATCCTTCTGCGATTTCACGTGTACCACAGACCCGTAGTATGTATCGCCCCTGACGTTCCTGGACGGCGAAATTTACATTTAATGCTTAAGATGCAGTGCGGGGCAAAACGGTTTCAGAAGTACTGT
Organism: Leucoraja erinaceus; assembly: GCF_028641065.1. Lineage (NCBI taxonomy): Eukaryota > Metazoa > Chordata > Chondrichthyes > Rajiformes > Rajidae > Leucoraja > Leucoraja erinaceus. Next base: position 16,527 of record NW_026575685.1, on the reverse strand, counting down.
TCAGTCCAGGTCCTTCGCTAATGATCTGGAGGAGCCCGCCGCGGCTAGGGAGAGGGGGGGGAGGAGAGGGCAACAGTGCAAACAGGGAGGTGTCCGGGTGGAAATAGCCTTTTAATATCTGGATTTTTTGATGCAGCGGCACGTGGAGAAGAGTGGGGGAGAGATGAGTAGGGGAAAGGATGACCTAGTGAAGGTACAGGAGAGATAGGGAGAGTGGAGAAATTGAAGGGAACAAAGTGGGGGGAAAGAAGAAAATGTCTGTATTTTGCGAAGGAGTCAAGGGAAAAGAGAGAGGGGGAACAACGAAAGGGAAATACAGGTAAGAAAGGGACAGGAACTCGGAGAAAGAGGAAAGGACATAGGGGGGGGAGACTAGGGAAACAGAAAGACGAGATGGAAGGGAAGAGAAAGAGACCCAAGTAAAGATAAAAACGTGAAGAAGGAAATTAAGAAGTAAAGGAGTTGGAGAAGCAATAAAGGTCTGGAAGGAGAAAAAGGAAACAGGGGAAGAGTAAAAATTCAAAAAGTGCAAACGGGGGGGAAAGAAAACGAATAAAAAAGAGAACTGTGGAGGGGCAGGAGGAGACGGGAGATAGAGAGAGTAACAGCAAGGAGGGTGAAAAAAAGAGACAACGGGAGGACGAAGAGTGAGGAAGAAGGAAAGCAAAAAAAAGATAGAAGGAAAGTAACCGTTTGTGAAGAGAAAAAGGGGGAGGCCGTAGGGAAAGTGGGAGTGTGTATACGGGTAGGACTGGAATGGGAAAGAAAAAGGAAAATACGGCCCCTAAGGGGGAAAGGAAAAGTAGAGAAAATGATGAAGAAAACAAGGCCCACGGGGATTTAAGAGGTTCTACATTAGTAGGAAGATAGCGTAGGGAAAACAAACGATGAAAAAAGGGGGGGGGAAATGAAGGTAAGTAATAACGAAAAAGGAAAGAAAGGGTATGGGAAGGGGAGGACCAAAGAGGGCAGCAGTAAAAGCGAAAAAGGAGGTGAAGGAGATGAAAAAAAGAAAAGATGAAAGAAAGGGAGGGGCAGGAGAACGAAGGGGAAAGGATAAAGGCAAAGCCGAAACAGAAGAGTGGGTGAATAAGAAGGGGGGTACAGTTATCCAAAAAGAATGGAACGAAAGGGGGAGTAGAGCAACGCAGCGCGGGGCGGGCATCCGCCCGGGAGATGGCGGAACTGGAAATAATGATCACCCACAGGCGATCTGGGTTGGGCCAAGATGGGAAGTTATCGACCCGGCAGAGAGGAGTACCAAAGGGGGGGAGGGATTAGAGATCGCAGATATATGGAAGGAGGCACTGGACGGTGAGATGGTCATGGAGGAAAGTGTGGGAAGGGGGAGTGAAGGAGAAAGGGGAACAAGGAGGGAACGATTAGGGGTAGACGACATTTGGGCAGGAGGGCAGAAACGGAGCAACTAGGAGAACAAGATATAGGCGAGGAAGAGAGTTCAGAGGAGGAAGAAAAGTGAAAAAGGCTGGAGAGGATTGGGGACGAGAGAGAGGCAAAAGTGGGGAGAGAACAGAGAGAACGGGACGGGGGAGACGTGGGGGAGAGAACAGGAGAGAGGGAGTGGGGAGGGGGAGAAATGAGTGTGGGATGGAGCATGAGTTGTGAGAGAGAGAGGGAAAAGAGAGACAGAGAGAGATAGGGGCGAGGATAGGCGACGATCGCGCGCCGATATTTAGAGAAGAGAGACCGAAAAGATTAGAAGGAGCAGGGAAAGGGAGGGCACCGGAGGGCAGAGAGATATTGCCGAGGGTGGAAAACGAGACAGAGCGGAGATAGGGGGGAGTGAGGTGTGGGGCCCCGAAATGGAGGGAAAAGGACAGGAGGCTGATGGAGAGAGGCAATGGACAAGGGGACTAAGGGGAAGGTCCAAAAGGACGGATGGCGCAGGACGGTCATAGGCGGAAGAGAGGGGAAGCCAGAAGGGGTGGGGAAGTTGCGGGAGAGGAGAAAGGGAAAAGAGAGGAGCGCAGTTTCCATGAGATGATTAGGGAACGAGAGGGGAGGGAGTTGGAGAGAGAGGAGGAGGAGGAGGAGCGGGGGGAGGGAGCGGGGGGAGGGACTTGGGGAGCGATAGGAGCGGACAGGAGCGAGGGAGAGATGGAGAGAGATATCTGAGCGGGGAGGCTTGAGAAGTTCAGGAGGAGAGAGGAGAGGGGAGACAGTCGGGGGAGGGCAAAGAGGGCGGACGCATGGGATTCTATAATGTCTAAAGTTACCTTTTATATTTCTTGGCTAGTCGTAAGCAGTAGACTGTGGTGGGCCATGCTAGAGGCGTGTGAAGACGCTGGCAATGAAGGCACTTTTGTTCTAGTTAGGGGTTGGAACAAAGGGGGTGATTATGAGAGTAGAGTAGACGCGGGGAGTCTAGTAGCGTGGGGGGAGAAAACCATTAACATAAATGACGTGGCTTGTGTTTTCTAGTACGCGGTGGGGAAGGTGTGATTTGGGGAGCAATAGGGAGAGGCAGGGGAGGATTGCAAGGGGGACTTGAATGGGAAAATGATGATGTTGTTCTTGTGATCAATCGTTGTATCGAAGGAGGAGTATGTATTCTCTTGTTCTGTTCTATGAGGTGCTCGAGCCGAGCAAGGGAGAGGCTGGGAGAACTGGCTGGAGGGGTAGGGTCAAAGAAAAAGTAGTGGATAAATGAGGGGGGGTTCAAGGAAAGTGTGGTTACGGAGCCTAGGTGGGGTTCACACTGTCGGGGGATGGGGAGGAGGGGGAGGGAGCTGGACAGGGCGAAAAAGAGCGGCAGGGGAATGGGGCAGGGATGAGGCCCTAGGGTAAGCCACAGGGAGATGTCACGTTGTTTGGGGTGTTGCAAGGTTGAGAGCGGAGCGTATGTTGTGGAAATTTGTGTATTCTACTCTGATATTGTTGTGCCTACGCACTAGGGAAATTGATAGTAATATTTGACACCAAAGATATGCGGATGTCTCTCATACGTTGAATATGGCGGGAGCGTGGAGGACATGAGACAATTAGCGTCTGTGCACGCGTCCCGGCCCTTCGGCTACTTAGCCCATGCGACCCGCCATCTCACTGGATCATGGCTGCTCATCCAGAATGCAGTACCGTTTCCAATCCGTTCTAATTACCATCAATCCCTTGATCTACCTTTAGCGATCTTAGAGCTATACCTAGTACCCTCCTTGTGCACGGTATCCAGCAAGAACCCGAGCCACCGCCCTCGAGGCAGAGAATTCCACACTCACAATCGTTTGCCTTGGATAACAATTCTCCCTGCATCTCCGTTTCATAATTGGCTTGCCCTTATTTTAAACAGCGGCTTCCGGCCCCTGGTTCTGGACTTCACACCACGCCATCGGGAACATGTTTCATCGCCTGATCTAGCGGGCCAAACGCTACTTAACCAAATATTTAGAATTTTTAACATGAAATGATACACTAGCTTCGCTCCATCAGTCCTTAAAACTCCAGAACAAGATCCCGCTTCTAAAGTTCGAATTTACTGGAGAATGATCACACTGTCTTATTGTACTGACTCCATGTTCAGCAGTCCCGCTACAGATTTCAAATACGTACACTCCAGTCATCTGACTTATTGGAAATTTAAACTCCGTTCTTGTCAAATATCGACTTTGATATACACCTTTATCAGCTTGCTCTCCACGGATATGTAAGCAGAAGTCCTTCCTCAAAAGGAGTTAGGAATCTAAATTCCTAGACAGGAAGTACCACACAATCGCTCAACACAAATTACTAGCCAATCCTGCCTTATAGTTGTAGTTAAGTTGGTCTCATTAAGAATCTGTTACAACTCTGAAGCGCGTGCATTATAAAAAAATAGGTGCACTTGTGCATTGGTGGTGTAGGGGGGGAAAAACGCGAATCATTGAGCAGAAGCAGCTATACGGTGGATAATATGTGCAGGTTGATCCACTTTGGTGCCAAAACAGTGAAAGATAGAACTCTGTAATTTGAATGGGGACGTCCTGGGTTGGGTCCCTTGTCACCCGATTACCCGCGGCGAAGGAAAAGGGGAGATTCGCAACGAGACGAGACCTGGGTGTCATGACCTACACCAGTCATTGAAAGTAGGCAGGTACACAACATGCGTGGAGAAGAGAGAAATCTCATGAGTTCCCAATGACGACCACACCTGGAGTAGTATTGGTCCCCTAACATGAGGAAGGAACATTCTTTCAAAAGAGAGACCTAGATCGCGGACTCTTAAAGATAGCCTGAGAGGTCATGGGGGGGATATGGGGAGAAGCGCAGGAACGGGGTCGGGCACCTCTACTGACGTTGGCGGACGCGCACCAGCCAATATATGCATCAACATATGACATGAATGCGCGTGCTCTACGCTCGGAAAGAAGGGCAAGTCATGGCCTAACTCCTCTTGCAAACTAATTATCTCTCCAATGACTCCTCCCCACTTCTCAATACTATCGCTTTCTCTTCCCCCTACAACTGTATGCCCCTCTTCCATCGTTCTACCCCTCCCCTCTTTATCTGTCCCCTCTCCCCTGGCTCCTCGCCAAATCTTTGCCCCCCTTCTCGTGCTCAGCCCTCTCTCACCCTCCACCATCTATCTCCCTCCACGACCTCGCACCTCCCTATCGCACCCCCCCCATCCCTCTCCCTCTATCACTCTCTCTCTCTTTTTCGCACAGGCATTAACGTGAGGGTCAAGATGTGATAACTGAACAAATCAGGGGACCGCAGTTCTTCTTAGATTCGGTATTAAAAAGCTTCCAGAGATGGGGAATTTAAAAATCCCAAGGACAGCATATCAAGTAACCCCCCCCCTTGAAGGAGGAAATCATATCACTACGGTGGGAGATAACGTGTAAATATGGCTAATTAGTAATGCTCCACTCTTCTCCCTTCCCTGCCACAATGCCGGAGCTCGCCTCCCCTCCCTTCCCACGGTGCAGCGCTCCCTCACATCTCCCTCTCCGTCCCTTGCTGCAGTGCGGACTCTGTCCCTCCTCCCCCCCTCCCAATCCCTTGCCTTGCAGTGAGGCGCTCCCCTCCCCTCCCGCCATGCAAAAAAACGTGGCGTCCTCCTACCTCTTCCCCTCCACTCCTGCAGTGCGCGCCTCTCACGCCTACCTTTCCCCCCTCCATCCTCCTCATTTGCTCTCTCCCCCCCCCCACCCCCGGGAGAGGGTGTGCGGAGGGGGGGGGAGAGAAGAGGGGTTAGACACACAATAGACAATATGTGCAGGAGTATTGTGAGCAGTTTTGGTCCCCTAATTTGAGGAAGGACATTCTTGCTATTCAGGGAGCCCAGCGTAGGTTCACCAGGTTAATTCGCGGGATGGCGGGACTGTCATATGCTGAGAAAATGGAGCAGATGGGCTTGTATACTCTGGAGTTCAGAAAGATGAGAGGGTATCTCATTGAAACATATAACATTGTGAAGGGCTTGGACACACTAAAGGCAGGAAACATGTTCGCGATGTTGGGGGAGTCCAGAACCAGGGGCCACAGTTTAATAATAAGGAGTAAGCCATTTAGAACCGAGGAAACACTTTTTCACACAGAGAGTGGTGAGTCTGTGGAATTCTCTGCCTCAGAGGGCGGTGGAGGCCGGTTCTCCGGATGCTTTCAAGAGAGAGCTAGATAGGGCTCTTAAAGATAGCGGAGTCAGGGGATATGGGGAGAAGGCAGGAACTGATTGGGGATGTCACAAAGGACCAGGTACCGCCCCCTCCATGCGGCACAATGGACCAGGTCACGCCCTCTTCTTGCGTCACAAAGGACCAGGTCACGCCCCCTCCTTGCGTCACAAAGGACCAGGTCCCGCCCCCTCTTTGCGCATCAAAGGACCAGGTACCGCCCCCACCTTGCGTCATAAAGGACCAGGTACCGCCTCCTCCTTGCGCCTCAAAGGAGCAGGTCCCGTCCCCTCCTTGCGGCACAAAAGACCAGGTCACGCGCCCTCCTCGTGGCACAAAGGACCAGGTACCGCCCCCACCTTGCGTCATAAAGGACCAGGTACCGCCTCCTCCTTGCGCCTCAAAGGAGCAGGTCCCGTCCCCTCCTTGCGTCACAAAAGACCAGGTCACGCGCCCTCCTCGCGTCACAAAGGACCAGGTACCGCCCCCCCCCCACCTTGCGTCACAAAGCACCAGGTCCCGCCCCTCACCCCACGCCATTGACGGACAGCAGCACGTCACGCCTGCCTCCCGGCCCCGACGTCACAAAGGACCAGGTCCCGCCCCCTCCCTCAATGACGGGCAGCGTTACGTCACGCCTCCCCCAGCCCCGACGTCACAAAGGACCAGGTCCCGCCCCTCCATGCGTCCGACCAATCCGAGCCGCGTCCTATAAGTCGAGCCGTAGCCCCGCCCCTCTGACTGACAGCGCCCTCCACCAATCGGAGCAGCCCATCCCGCCCTAGCAACGGTTGTCACGGCGAGACCGGCTCCTAAACCACGTGGTGGGGGGGAGGGGAAACAATGACAGCAGCTGCAGAGGCTGCAAACCTGAGATAAAACCTCAAGGGGGGTCCAGACTACAAAATGCTGCAGTAACTCAGCGGGACGGGCAGCATCTCTGGAGAGAAGGAATGGGCGACGTTTCCAGGTCGAGACCCTTCCTCAGACTGAGAGTCGCAGGAGAGATGTAGACGGTGATGTGGAGTGAAAAGCATTTACATAGAAACATAGACAATGGGTGCAGGAGTTGCCATTCGGCCCTTCGATCCAGCACCGCCATTCAATGTGATCATGGCTGGTCATCCACAATCAGTACCCCGTTCCTGCCTTCTCCCCATATGCCCTGACTCCGCTATCTTTAAGAGCCCTATCTTGGTCGAGTGGTGGCGCCATCGAGTGTGGCAGCCTCGCCAGCAGCTGTCTGTCCTTTCATCCTTTTTGTTATTTTTAGTCTGTCTAAAAGTTTGTTTGTCGAAGTCTTTTAGGCTTTTCTATGTGGGGTTGGGGGGGACCATCTTCTCACTCACTACCTGGTCGAGGATGCATCTTTTCTGGATGCCGCATCTTCGCCCCCCTCCTCGTGGCCTACCATCTGGATTGGTGCGGGCTTTCCTGCCGGAGACTGGCCAGAGCTTCAGCGGCGGCACAGCACTGAATTCCATCCGCGGAGCGGGCGATGCCTTACCGGGATCGCCGTGTTGGAGCTCCGTAGTGTTGGGCCTGCCGCCTTTAACACCGTGGAGCTGTGGTCTGCGGAGATTCCAGCCGCGGGCGGCGCTGACTTGAACATTGCGGAAGCCTGGGATCTTTCGCCGAGGATCGCCAGTGTTGGAGCTCCGCCCAGCTCGACCTGTGGACTTCGGAAGCCACGGTCTCCGGGGGGGAAGAGGCCGATTCAGAAACTCCAAGCCGCTGTGAGTGTTCTTTCGTTCCGACGCCGGAGCTCCGATCATCCAATCATCCCAGCGAGAGGGCCTGAAACATCGGGCCGCCGTAGCGGCGACTGCAGAGGCCTCAATAGGTCCCGACCACGGGTGAACAAGAAGAAGATGACTGAACTGTGTTGCCTTCTCTCACAGTGGGAAACGTTGATTCCGCTGTGGGGGATGTTTTATGTTAAACTCTATAGTGTTGTGTTTATCTTATTTGTGTGCTGCATGGTAACTCAAATTTCACTGCACCAATTGTTGTATGTGACAATAAATGTAACTTGTAACTTGTAACAAAGCTCTCTCTTGAAAGTATTCAGAGAACCGGCCTCCACCACCCTCTGAGGCAGAGAATTCCACAGACTCACCACTCTCTGGGTGAAAGAGTGTTTCCTCATCTCCGTTCTAAATGGCTTGCCCCTTATTCTTAAACTGCGGCCCCTGGTTCTGGACTCCCCCAACATCGGGAACATGTTTCCTGCCTCTAGCGTGTCCAAACCCTTAATAATCTTATATGAGTGCACCCACTGCACAAACATCTAGATCTCCTGCCATCAGGAAAGCGATACCGCAGCATCAAAGACCGGACAACCAGACTGCTAAACAGCTTCCTTCCACAGGCTCTGAGGCTGAGGAACAGTCACTCCACCTGATTCTGCTGCTTTTACACAGACAATTTAATAACTAGCACTGAGTAATAACTCTGACACTGGCTCAGGCCACTTAAATCAAGCTGCCCTGGACATTTTATGACTGTTTTTACTTGTATTTTAATGTTGCTATTTTTACCTGCACTCTTTTAAACTATTCGTACTGTTTTATCAGAAACTGGATTGGTTTTTTTTAATTGTTTTTATTTTATGCGTGAAATGTTTAAGTTTTATGTGCGATGCTCCGGTATTCCCTGGGGAACGTCTTCCCATTTTGCACTGTACAACTGTTGCTTTGCAAGATGACAATAAAGGATAAAGGACAGGAAAAGGAATAAATATACCCTCTCATCCTTCTAAACTCCAGAGTGTACAAGCCCAGCCGCTCCGTTCTCTCAGCATATGAAAGCCCCGCCATCCCTGGAATTAACCTTGTAAACCGACGCTGCACTCCCTCAATAGCAAGATCCCTTCTCATCCTTCTAAATTCCAGTGAATACAAGTCCAGTCGACCCATTCTTTCATCAAACGTCAGTCCCGCCAACCTGATGAACCTATGCTGCACTTGCTCAATGGCAAGAATGTACTTCCTCAAATAAGATCTATGGACTTGTCGACCCATTCTTTCATCGTAACTCGAATACTGGCGATAATTCAGGAAAACATACAGAGAATTTCAGCCTGTTGCTGGCACGGCTATTCTGTTACCTCATTGCAGATATTGCAGGATATTGTTAGGGGAGAGATCGCTGCAGCGGGAAGACACATCGTGTTATTACCATGTTAATAGGGACATTTAACACGCGCTTAACAGTCCCACTGTGTTGCGGAAAGCGGAGATGTTAACAGATTTTTTCTCACCGAATGTCAAAATCCGGATTACAAAATATTGGGGGTGGATTGCCACCACTTCTCAAAACATGGGGGGGGGGGATGGATTTCAGCCCATTCTACAAACAACATTGTGGTATTCACTTGGTCAGATCTCGAACCTTCTTAACATATCTTCAGACTGCTGGCACCTCTTCAGTTATACTGGTTAAAAGACGGGCAGCAGAATAAAATCAACATGGCGAAACAGATGGGTGAGGTGGAGTATGGGGGAGTACATGGGGGAACACTGTTCATAACTGAATGTCTTATTTCAATATTGTGGGATACATAATAATAATAATAATAATAATAATAATAATAATTTATAATTTTAGCACTTTAAAAACAAACATAGTTGCAACAAAGTGCTGTACATCACTAATCATTGACAAAAAAAAAGTTAATACACACCAAAAATAACAATCAAAAGAAATAGTAGGAAAAGACATGCAAAATAAAGAAACATCAAAAACAGAAGCAAAGTCTCAGGCACGGTCAAAAGCCAGGGAGTACAAATGTGTTTTAACACTGGATTTGAAGATGGACAGTGAGGGGGCCTGTCTGATGTGCAACGGCAGGGTGTTCCAGAGTGCCGGAGAAGCAACAGCGAAGGCTCTATTCCCTCTGAGCCTCTGACTAGACCTCGGTACCTCCAGGAGCAGCCGACCAGCCGACCAGCTCACCTGAGGGACCGGACAGGAGTGTATGGGTGGAACAGCTCAGAGAGGTAAGGCGGGGCGTGTAGCGGCAGATTTTTCAGATCTTTCAGGAAATTAACTCCCTAGCCACTAATTGGACGAGAGAGGATAAGGGGAATATCTTCGGTACGCATGCAAGCTGCCTCAGAGACTTTCAGAGCTTCTACTTTCATAAAGCTTCAGCACACAGTCTTTTAATGAATATTTTCTTTATTGTCGATATAAAACAGTAAGATACATCCAAGGTTTTCTGACGTTCCAGCAATCTTCTTCGAACTCCAGCGCATTGCTTCAGATACTAGAAAACTCCTCGTGTCCTCTTCTTCACATGAGGCTTGACATGCTTGACCTGTGGTCGAAGGATAAACCTTCTCCTTCTCCTGTCCAAAACGAATCCCCAACTAAACTAACACGCAAGCAGTTATGGTGCATAGACACGCCCCAAGACACGTCATAAAATCCCACCCACATTATAACGGGCTGGCTAAAATCCACAATGACATGCAAAATAGGCCAAATGGCCACTACATACCAGCCCCTAATTGTTCCGAATACATAATGAGGCAATTACCAAATAACATCAAAAAAGTGGCCATTAAGGCTTAACATACATCAAAATCAAAATCAAAATATCAGGGAATAAAATCCTGTGGCTCCCTCGTCAGGAAATCAAACCACGATCGCCCGCATGCTAGGCGTGGATTCTAACCACCATACTAATGAGGAAAAAATAGCATGCACTATATATCTGCAATCACAATTCTTTCTCGACTCTTCCATAGAAACATAGAAACATAGAAATTAGGTGCAGGAGTAGGCCATTCGGCCCTTCGAGCCTGCACCGCCATTTAATATGATCATGGCTGATCATCCAACTCAGTATCCCGTACCTGCCTTTTCTCCATACCCTCTGATCCCCTTGGCCACACGGGCCACATCTAACTCCCTCTTAAATATAGCCAATGAACTGGCCTCAACTACCCTCTGTGGCAGAGAGTTCCAGAGATTCACCACACTCTGTGTGAAAAAAGTTCTCCTCATCTCGGTTTTAAAGGATTTCCCCCTTATCCTTAAGCTGTGACCCCTTGTCCTGGACTTCCCCAACATCGGAAACAATCTTCCTGCATCTAGCCTGTCCAACCCCTTAAGAATTTTGTAAGTTTCTATAAGATCCCCTCTCAATCTCCTAAACTCTAGAGAGTATAAACCAAGTCTATCCAGTCTTTCTTCATAAGACAGTCCTGACATCCCAGGAATCAGTCTGGTGAACCTTCTCTGCACTCCCTCTATGGCAATAATGTCCTTCCTCAGATTTGGAGACCAAAACTGCACGCAATACTCCAGGTGTGGTCTCACCAAGACCCTATACAACTGCAGTAGAACCTCCCTGCTCCTATACTCAAATCCTCCTGCTATGAAAGCCAACATGCCATTCGCTTTCTTTACTGCCTGCTGCACCTGCATGCCTACCTTCAATGACTGGTGTACCATGACACCCAGGTCTCGCTGCATCTCCCCCTTTCCCAATCGGCCACCGTTTAGATAATAGTCTGCTTTCCCGTTTTTTGCCACCAAAATGGATAACCTCACATTTATCCACATTAAACTGCATCTGCCAAACATTTGCCCACTCACCCAGCCTATCCAAGTCACCTTGCAGTCTCCTAGCATCCTCCTCACACCTAACACTGCCCCCCAGCTTAGTGTCATCCGCAAACTTGGAGATATTGCCTTCAATTCCCTCATCCAGATCATTAATATATATTGTAAATAGCTGGGGTCCCAGTACTGAGCCTTGCGGTACCCCACTAGTCACTGCCTGCCATTGTGAAAAGGACCCGTTTACTCCTACTCTTTGCTTCCTGTTTGCCAGCCAGTTCTCTATCCATATCAATACTGAACCCCCAATGCCATGTGCTTTAAGTTTGTATACTAATCTCTTATGTGGGACCTTGTCGAAAGCCTTCTGGAAGTCCAGATATACCACATCCACTGGTTCTCCCCTATCCACGCTACTAGTTACATCCTCGAAAAATTCTATAAGATTCGTCAGACATGATTTACCTTTCGTAAATCCATGCTGACTTTGTCCAATGATTTCACCACTTTCTAAATGTGCTGCTATCCCATCTTTAATAACTGACTCTAGCAGTTTCCCCACTACCGATGTTAGGCTAACTGGTCTGTAATTCCCCGTTTTCTCTCTCCCTCCCTTCTTAAAAAGTGGGGTTACGTTTGCTACCCGCCAATCCTCTGGAACTACTCCAGAATCTAAGGAGTTTTGAAAGATTATTACTAATGCATCCACTATTTCTGGAGCTACTTCCTTAAGTACTCTGGGATGCAGCCTATCTGGCCCTGGGGATTTATCGGCCTTTAATCCATTCAATTTACCCAACATCACTTCCCGACTAACCTGGATTTCACTCAATTCCTCCACCTCCTTTGACCCGCGGGCCCCTGCTATTTCCGGCAGATCATTTATGTCTTCCTTAGTGAAGACGGAACCAAAGTAGTTATTCAATTGGTCCGCCATATCCTGGTTCCCCATGATCAACTCACCTGTTTCTGACTGCAAGGGACCTACATTTGTTTTAACTAATCTCTTTCTTTTCACATATCTATAAAACTTTTGCAGTCAGATTTTATGTTCACTGCCAGTTTTCTTTCATAATCCATTTTTCCTTTTCTAATTAAGCCCTTCGTCCTCCTCTGCTGGTCTCTAAATTTCTCCCAGTCCTCCGGTATGCTGCTTTTTCTGGCTAGTTTGTACGCATCATCCTTTGCTTTGATACTATCCCTGATTTCCCTTGTTATCCATGGATGCACTACCTTCCCTGATTTATTCTTTTGCCAAACTGGGATGAACAATTTTTGTAGTTCATCCATGCAGTCTTTAAATGCCTTCCATTGCATATCCACCGTCAACCCTTTTAGAATTAATTGCCAGTCAATCTTGGCCAATTCACGTCTCATACCCTCAAAGTTACCTTTCTTTAAGTTCAAAACCATTGTTTCTGAATTAACAATGTCACTCTCCATCCTAATGAAGAACTCAACCATATTATGGTCACTCTTGCCCAAGGGGCCACGCACAACAAGACTACTAACTAACCCTTCCTCATTACTCAATGTCATAAGACGTTTGCTTTCATTGTTAATGTATTTCAAAACCGTAGTACTATCGGTCCAAAAGGTAGCTTCTTCCAGTTGAAATTGCAGTTCCTTTTTCAGCATTATGTCAATTTTCACAGCTAAGACTGCTGCTGTAAGTTCCATTCTGGGAATCGTCATTTGCTTCAATGGTGCTACTCTGGCTTTTCCCATTACGAATGCAACATGCACTCTTTTGTTTACATCTTGTAGTCTTAAGTATGAAACAGTCCCATAACCACTTTCGCTGGCATCCGAAAAGTGATGCAGTTGCGCATTTCCGATATTACCAATGGTTTTAGGCTTTATACACCGATCTACCTTAAACGTTGACATTTTTTGGAGGTCTTTTAACCATTCTGTCCAACTGTGCGAGGATGTTTGAGTTATACTCTCATCCCAACCAAGTTTTTCTCGACACAGATTCTGTAAAACTTGGCTAGCAGTGTAAATGGTGCCAGAAATCCCAAAGGATCATATACTGAACCAATCACAGTTAAGATACCCCTTCTTGTGCATGGTCGTTCCTGAATTGACAATTTAAACTTAAACACATCCGTTTCCACACACCAGTGCAGCCCCAGTGCCCTTTCCATTGGCAAGTTGTCTTTGTCTAAATCCATCACCTTGGTTTCTTCGGCTCTGTCATCTGGTGGAATGCTTTCCAAAACAGCACGACTGTTGCTGACCCACTTGGTAAGTACAAATCCTCCCTTATTGCAGAGAGAGGTTAGGTGGTTCACTATTTGAATTGCCTCTAACTCGGTAGATACGGATTTTAGGCAATCGTCCACATAAAAAATATTTTTCAAAGTGGAAATTACCTCCTCTGGGAAATAATCTTTATTATCCTCTGCGGTTTTCCTCAAAGCGAAATTCGCACAACTTGGAGATGACACTGCTCCGAAAAGATGTACTTTCATTCGGTAATCAACAAGGTCTTGCTGCACATCTCCTTCAGGCCACCATACGAATCGCAGATAATCAATATGTTTACCAGTTACTTTCACTTGATAAAACATTGCTCTGATATCAGCCATCAAAGCTATCGGTTCTTGCCTAAATTTGATGAGAACTCCAAGGAGCGAGTTAGTAAGGTCTGGACTTTGCAGTAATTCACTGTTAAGTGATGTCCCTTTAAAGACTGCCACGCAGTCAAAGACCACCCTCAATGTCCCTTTCTTCGAGTGGTACACCCCATGGTGCGGAATATACCAGATCTCTCCATCATCTCGATATAGTTGATTCATTGGTATCCTTTCAGCATAATCATTATTAATCATATTCTGTAAGAAGGATGTATATTCCTCTTGGAATTTCGTGTTCTTAACAAATTTACGTTTCAAACCATGAATACGCTGTTCAGCCATATAGCGATTATTTGGTAAATTAACACTTTCCTTCTTGAAAGGTAAATCCAAACAATAATGTCCATTTTTCATCTTAACTGAATGGTTCATAATATCTTAGAATTTCAATTCCTCTCTAGACATTTCTTCATGTTCCTGGCTGGTACTTTCATTGAAGTCATGATTATATTGCTTCATTAACAGCTTTTCCAATTTACCTGTAGATATTTGGTTAACAGCAACAGCACGGCAATTCATTTTGCTGGTGCTTTCCTTATTCTTACCCAAGGAGCCATAAATAACCCATCCTAGTAGGGTCTTCATAGCATACGGTCCATCCTCTTGGCTCCTAATTATCTGTACAGGCTCTAATGCTCTCAGGGCATTCGTTCCAATAAGTAAGTCAATATCAGAATTTATCTTTGTTATTTTGACTTCTTTCAGGTAAGGCCATTCCTGTAAGTCTTCACATCTGGGTACATTTTGACGACCAACAGGCATTGTTTCATGTGTGAAAACCTCTGAAATTGGAATAAAATTATATTCATCCAAACTGGATATCTCCATATTTGTTATATAATAACTCTGGTAATCCTTTTCTTTATTCATGGTACGCATTTGAATTTTAACTTTCTCTCCAGTAATGTCCAACCTTCTCATCAAATTCTCTGTGCAAAAAGTAGCTGAACTCCCATGATCCAGAAATGCATATGTTTGCAACACTACATTAGTTTCCCTATTTATCACTTGTACTGGTAAAATAGAGAAAATTACTTGATGCGAGGTGATAGCATTTACATCCGCTGACTCCTTTTTCTGCTCAGTATGATCTGGCTCTTTCTTTACAGTATGAAGCACATCAGGATGATTCTGCTTACATTTGTCACAAATTATTGGACACTTACAGTCTTTTACCATGTGCCCTTTCTTTAAACATCCATAGCAGATTCCATTCCTTTTTAAAAAGTCCATCTTTTTTTCATATTTATTTTCCTTAAATTTACGACACCATCTTATGGTGTGACCTACTTCATCACAAAATGGACAGAATTCATTCTTTCTGGTCGGTGCATCCTCTTTTGCACCACCCAACACCTTCTCAGGTATTATATTGGTAGCAAAATTCTGCTTCTGACTTTGTTATTATCAACAATTTCTTCCAAAACTAAAACATACTGATAATGTAGAGAACCTCTCTCTAATTCCAGGTGCAAAATAAATGATGCTAATTCCAATGGAATGCGCCTTTATCTCTTTGATTCAAAACAATCCAAGGTCGGTCTGCCTTTCCCAGACACGCTGCAGAAAACAGCTTGTTGAACTTTGTTACATAATGCTTTCAATTAAAACCGTAATTTTAATTCAAAAGGTAATAATCAATTCGTACTCACAATCCAATGATACGTCTTCCGATGCGTTCCGATGCTGTTGATAGACCTCAAGGCTCCTTCTGGCCGAGATCTTCTTCAGTTCCACGATTGGAACCAATCTTCTTTGGCTGCGCCTTTTCGAGGTCTTAGCCTTCGTCCTGCTCTGGCCGCACCTCTCCTAGGTCTTAGCCTTCGCACTTCGATCTTCTCTCCCTATCTCAGGGACTGGTATTTACCCCCGTCGGAGGTTCGCTTTTACTTATCTTCTCTGTCCCAATCTCTGGGACTGGCAATTACCCCCTGCCGGAGGTATCCTTCGACTTAATGTAGCGGCAGATTTTTCAGATCTTTCAGGAAATTAACTCCCTAGCCACTAATTGGACGAGAGGGGATAAGGGGAATATCTTCGGTACGCATGCAAGCTGCCTCAGAGACTTTCAGAGCTTCTACTTTCATAAAGCTTCAGCACACAGTCTTTTAATGAATATTTTCTTTATTGTAGATATAAAACAGTAAGATACATCCAAGGTTTTCCGACTTGTTCCAGCAATCTTCTTCGAACTCCAGCGCATTGCTTCAGATACTAGAAAACTCCTCGTGTCTTCTTCACATGAGGCTTGACATGCTTGACCTGTGGTCGAAGGATAAACCTTCTCCCTCTCCTGTCCAAAACGAATCCCCAACTAAACTAACACGCAAGCAGTTAAGCTGCATAAACACGCCCCAAAGACACGTCATAAAATCCCACTCACATTATAACGGGCTGGCTAAAATTTAAAGGAACATGCCATCCACAATGACATGCAAAATAGGCCAAATGGCCACTACAGGGCGAGCCCATTCAGAGATTACATACAGGAAGGAGCTTCAGATGTATAGATACTCTTTCGCCTGGTGTAACATGTATGCCTTCACGAGGCTGTAATTGCATCACAAGCCTCTCCTCGGTTCCCAAGAGATAGATGAATAGTGTGCGTGTAAGCAGCAGATAGATTGCATTCATATAATATGGTTTTCGCATATGGCTATATCGGTTTCTCAAATAAAACTTTTATGGCTTTCGTGTTAAGA
>NW_026575684.1:25000-36292 GCF_028641065.1 Leucoraja erinaceus | reverse complement strand
ACCGCAAACTTGCTCATAATTCCCTCTTCCAAATCATTAATATATATGGTAAACAGTTGCGACCCCAACACCGAGCCTTGCGGCACTCCACTCGCCACTGCCTGCCATTCTGAAAAGGACCCGTTCACTCCTACTCTTTGCTTCCGGTCTGCCAACCAATTTTCTATCCACGTCAACAACCTACCCTCAACATCATGTGCTCTAATTTTAGTCACCAGTCTCCCGTGCGGGACCTTATCAAAGGCTTTCTGAAAGTCTAGATACACTACATACACTGGCACCCCTTCATCCATTTTATTTGTCACATCCTCAAAAAATTCCAGAAGATTATTCAAGCATGATTTCCCTTTCATAAATCCATGTTGACTTGGACTAATCCTTTTACTGCTATCCAAATGCCCCATTATTACCTCTTTAATAATTGACTCCAGCATCTTTCCCACCACCAAAGTCAGGCTAACTGGTCTGTAATTCCCCGTTTTCTCTCTCGCTCCTTTCTTGAAAAGTGGGATAACATTAGCTAGCCTCCAATCCACAGGAACTGATCCTGAATCTATTGAACATTGGAAAATGATCACCAATGCGTCCACTATTTCTAGAGCCACCTCCTTGAGGACCCTGGGATGCAGACCATCAGGTCCAGGGGATTTATCATCCTTCAGTCCCATTAGCCTACCCAATACTATTTCTCGTCTAATGAACATTTCTTTTAGTTCCTCTGCCCCCTTAGATTCTCTGTCCTCCAGTACATCTGGGAGATTGTTTGTGTCTTCCTTAGTGAAGACAGATCCGAAGTACCTA
This sequence comes from Leucoraja erinaceus, assembly GCF_028641065.1. Classification (NCBI taxonomy): domain Eukaryota; kingdom Metazoa; phylum Chordata; class Chondrichthyes; order Rajiformes; family Rajidae; genus Leucoraja; species Leucoraja erinaceus. The sequence goes on along the minus strand of NW_026575684.1, from coordinate 35,491 downwards.
TTCAACTCTTCTGCCATTTCCTTGTTCCCCATAATAATTTCACCCGTGTCTGCCTTCAAGGGACCCACATTTGACTTTGCTACTATTTTTCCCTTAACATATCTAAAGAAGCTTTTACTGTCCTTCTTTATATTCCTGGCCAGCTTCCCCTCGTACTTCATCTTTTCAGCCCGTATTGCCCGTTTTGTTTCCTTCTGTTGTCCTATGAAAGTTTCCCAATCCTCTGGCTTCCAGCTACTCTTTGCTGTGTTATACATCTTTTCTTTTAGTTTTATTCTATCCCTAACTTCTCTTGTCAGCCATGGTTGCCTGTGTGTGTGCGTCTGTGTGTGTGCGTCTGTGTGTGTGAGTCTGTGTGTGTGTGTGTGTGTGTGTCCTTGTGTCTGTGTGTCTCTCTGTGTGTTTCTGTCTGTGTGTGTTTCTGTGTGTCTCTGTGTGTCTGTCTGTCTGTGTGTGTCTGTGTGTCTCTATGTTCCTGTGCATGTGTCCCCCCCGTGTATCTCCGTGTGTGTGTATGTCTGTGTGTGTCTCTGTGTGTGTGTCTCTGTGTGTGTCTCTGTATCTGTGTGTGTGTCGCTGTGTGTGTCTCTATGTGTGTTGGTGTGTGTCTCTGTGTGTGGCTGTGGGTCTGTGTGTGTGTGTGTCTCTGTGTGTGTCTCTGTGTGTGTTGGTGTGTGTCTCTGTGTGTGTCTGTGGGTCTGTGTGTGTGTGTCTCTGTGCGTGTCTGTGGGTCTCTGTGTGTGTGTCTGTGGGTCTGTGTGTGTCTGTGTGTGTCTCTGTGACAGTGTTTGTCTGTGTGTCTGTGTGTCTGTGTGTCTGTGTCTCTGTGTCTGTGTGGCTGTGTGTCTGTGTGTGTGGCTCTGTGTGTGTCTCTGTGTATGTCTGTGGGTCTGTGTGTGTGTCTCTGACTGTGTGTCTATCTCTGTGCTTCTGGTGTGTGTCTGTGTGACTGTGTGTGTGTCTGTGTGTGTCTCTGTGCTTCTGTGTGTGTCTGTGTCTCTCTGTGACTCTGAGTGTGTCTGTGGGTGGTCAGTGCGTGGGGGGGGGGGTGGGTTGGGGGAGGTGTGGGGGGTGGAGAGTGGGCTCCATCGACCCCCTCACACAGTCTCTCCGCTCGGTCCCCAGAGCCTGCAACAGATCTGCCGTCTGTACGGCCCCCAGAAAAGCACCGAGGCCCAGCGGCCGTGTAACCTCGCCAAGAACCGCTCACCCCACATCCTGCCAGGTAAATAACCTCCCCCTCCCAGCACCCCATCCCAGCCCCCCCACCCCATCCCAGCAACCCCATCCCCCCACCCCATCCCCCACCCCATCCCAGCCCCCCCCTCACCCCCCTCCCCCCACCCCATCCCAGCCCCCCCCCATCAACCCCCTCCCCCCCCCCATCCCCCCACCCCATCCCAGCACCCCCTTCCCAGCACCCCCCCCCACCCCCCTCCCAGCCCCCCTCCCCCCACCACCCCCCCTCCCAGCACCCCCTCCCCCCCATCACCCCATTCCCTCACCCCCCCATCACCCCCCCCCATCACCCCCTCCCATCACCCCCCCCATCACCCCTCCCCCAGCACCCCATCCCAGCACCCCACCCTCACCCACCCCTCACCCTCCCCCTCAACCTCCATCTGACGGTGTGTATTCCCAGCGGAACGGGTACGTCCCAGTCTGGTGTCGGTGAAGAACCGGGACGGCAGCGCGGGATACATCAACGCCATCTACACTGAGGTAACTACACCCCTACACCCCCACCCCCCCGCAACACTGAATGTAAGGAGGGGTGTGGGTGTGTGGTGTGTGTGTGTGATCGTGGGTGTGTGTGTGTGTGTGTGGGTGTGTGTGTGTGTGTGTGTGTGTGTGTGTGTGTGTGTGTGTGTGTGTGTGTGTGCGCGTGCGTGTGTGTGTGTGTGTGTGTGCGTGTGTGTGTGTGTGTGTGTGTGTGGGTGTGCGTGTGTGTGTGTGTGTGTGTGTGTGCAGGGTGATGATGCCAGTGCTGTCTCTGTCTGCAGTGTCACGGGGTGAGAGACGGTTTCATCCTGACCCAGCTGCCACTGCCCCACACACTGCCCGACTTCTGGGCTCTGCTCTACGACCACAACTGTATGACCGTGGTCAGCATGAACCCCCCACACCAGCTCGACCAGGTCAGTCTACCCCCCCTCCCCGACCTCCGACCCCTCCCCCTTCCCCCTCCCCCCTCCCCTCCCCCTCCCCTCCCCCTCCCCGCCCCTTCCCCCTCCCCCTCCCCGCCCCCTCCCCCTCCCCCCCTTCCCCCCTACCCCTCCTGACCTCTCCCCCATCCCCTCCCCTCCCCTCGTCCGACAAACTCCTCCTCTCCTCCCCTCTCCACTCCCTTCCCCCCAACTAACCCCCCCTCCTATCCCCCCTGTGTCTCTGTGTCTCCCCTGTCTCTGTGTCTCCCCTGTCTCTGTGTCTCCCTTGACTCTGTGCCTCCCCCTGTCTCTGTGTCTCTGTTTCTCCCCCTGATTGTGTGTCTCTGTGTCTCCCCCCTGTCTCTGTGTCTCTGTGTCTCCCCTTGTCTCTGTGTCTCTGTGTCTCTGTGTCTCTGTGTCTCTCTCTGTGTCTCTGTGTCTCTGTGTCTCTGTGTCTCTGTGTCTCTGTCTCTCTGTGTCTCTGTGTCTCTGTGTCTCTGTGTCTCTGTGTCTCTGTCTCTCTGTGTCTCTGTGTCTCTGTGTCTCTGTGTCTCTCTGTCTGTGTCTCTGTGTCTCTGTGTCTCTGTGTCTCTGTGTCTCTGTGTCTCTGTGTCTCTTTGTCTCTGTGTCTCTGTGTCTCCCCTTGTCTCTGTGTCTCTGTGTCTCCCCCTGACTGTGTGTCTCCCCAGAGCTACGTGAGCCTGTGCGGGACGGAGGGTTGGGGTCAGTATGGGCCGTTCCAGGTGAAGGAGCGGTCAGTGTCTGTGTCGGCCGACATCACCGAGCGCTCCTCATCTTCCCCGCCGGCACGGCCAGGTGGGTCCCAACGTGGAACGGTGTAAAGGTGGAACCTGGAACGGGGGAACGGGGGAACGGGGGAACTGGGGGAACGGGGGTAACGTCTCTGGGGGGAACGGGGAACGGGGGAACGGGGGAACGGGGAACTGGGGGAACGGGGGAACGGGGGAACTGGGGAACTGGGGAACTGTGGGATGGTGTGGGAACGGGGGAACGGGGGAACTGTGGAATGGGGAACTGGGGAACGGGGGTCTGTGGGGGGGGTAATGGGGGAACGGGGGATCGGGGGAACGGGGGATCGGGGGAATGGGGGAACGGGGGAACGGGGTAATGGGGGAACGGGGTAACACTGGGATCGGGGTAACGGGGGGAACGGGGGAACGGGGGAATGGGGGAACGGGGGAACGGGGGTCGGGGGAACGGGGAACGTGGGGAACTGGGGAACCTGGGGAACTGTGGGAACCTGTCTCTGGGGAAACGGGTTCTCTGGGGGAACTGGGGGAACGGGGGGAACTCTGTGGGAACTGTCTCTGTGGGGGAACGGGGGAACTGGGGGGGAACTGTCACCCCCTGTGAACGTCCCCCTGGGAACGGGGAATGGGGGAACGGGGGACTGTCCACTGGAACGGGGGAGGGGGGAACGGTGTAACTCCCCCGGGGGACTGGGGTCTCTGGGAACGGGGGGTCCCCGGGGGAACGGGGGAACCCCCTGTCGGGTGAACGGGGTAATGTGGGAACGGTGGAACGGGGAACGGGGAACGGGGGAACGTTGGGGGGGGAACGGGGGGAATGTGTCACTGGGGTAACGTGGGGAACGGGGGAACGGGGGAACTGGGGGAACTGGGTCTCCCGGGTCGGGGGAACTGGGGACGGGGGAACTGGGTAATGTTTGGAACGGGGAACTGGGGGAACTCTGGGAAACGGGGGAACGGTCTCTGTGGGAAACGGGGGAACGGGGGAACGGGGTTGGGGGAACGGGTCCTCTGTGGGTAACTGTGGGGGGGGGAACGGGGTAACTGGGGAACTGGGGAATGGTGGGAACGGGGAACGGGGGAACGGGGGAAATGGGGGAACGGGCTGGGAACGGGGTGAACGGGGGAACGGGGTCTCGGTGGAACGGGGTAAACTGGGGAAGCCGGTCTCTGTGTCTGAACTGTCTCTGTGGGTCCTCCCCGGGGATCGGGGGGAACCTGGTATGGAATGTGGGGAACGGGGGAACTGGGAAACTGTGGTCTCCCTGGGAACGGGGAACCTGGGAACGGGGAACTCGGGGAATGTGTGAACGGGGAAACGGGGGGGAACGGGGTCTGAGGAACTGGGGAACGGGGGAATGTAATGTGAACGGGGGAACGGGGGAACGGGGGTAACGTGGGAACGGGAAAAAATGGGGGACTGGGTGAACGGGGGAACGGGTAATGTGGGAACGGGGGAACGGGGGAACGGGTGGTAATGTGGGAACGGGGGAACGGGGGAACGGGGGAACGGGGGAACGGGGGAACGGGGGAACGGGGGAACGGGGTAATTTGGAACGGGGGGAACGGGGGAACGGGGTAACGTGGAACGGGGGAACGGGGGAACGGGGGAAACGGGGGAACGGGGTAACGTGGGGAACGGGGGACGTGGGACGGGGGAACGGGTAACGGGGGAACTGGGGAACGGGGGAACGGGGGACCGGGGGAACGTGGGAACGGGGGAACGGGGAAACGGGGAAACGAACCAAAACGGGGAACGGGGGAACGGGGAACGGGGGAACGGGGTAACGGGGGGAACGGGGAAACGGGGGAACGGGAAACGTGGGAACGGGGGAAACGGGTGGGAACGGGGGAACGGGAACGGGGGAACGGGGAACGTGGGAACGGGGAACGGGGACGTGGGAACGGGGAAAGGACGGGAACGGGGAACGGGGAAACGGGGGAACGGGGGAACGGGGGAACGGGGGAACGGGGGAACGGGGGACGGGGGAACGGGGGAACGGGGAACGGGGAACGGGGGAACGGGGGAACGGGGAACGGGGGAACGGGGGAACGGGGGAACGTGGGGGGGAACTGGGGAACGGGGGAACGGGGGAACGGGGGAACGGGGGAACGGGTAACGGGGGAACGGGGAACGGGGGAACGGGGGGGAACGGGGGAACGGGGAACGGGGAACTGGGAACGTGGCGTGGGGAACCGGGGGAACGGGGAATGTGGGAACGGGGAACGGGGGAACGGGGTAACGGGGGAACGGGGAACGGGGTAATGTGGGAAACGGGGAACGGGGGATCGGGGGGAACGGGGGATGGGGAAACGGGGGAACGGGGTAACGGAACACGGGGAACATGGGAAACGGGTAAACGGGGGTCAGGTGGGGAACGGGGGAACGTGGTAACGGGGGACAAACGGAGAAACGGGGAACTGGGAAACGGGGGGGGAACGTGGGGAACGGGGGAACGGGGGAACGGGGGAACGGGGGGAACGGGGGAAACGGGGGAACGGGGAACCGAACCCGAACGGGGGAACGTGGGGGAACGGGGGGGGGAACGGGGGAACGGGGGAACGGGGGAACGGGGGGAACGGGGGGAACTGGGTACTGGGGGAACGGGGGAACGGGGGGGAACCGGGGGAACCGGGGGAAACGGGGGAACGGGGGAACGTGGGGTGGGGGACTACAGGGACAGTTGTGTGTGGGTGGGTGGAACCGGGGGAACTGTGTGATGGTTGCGGTGAACCCCGAACGGGAACCCCGGTGCCAGGTGGGAATGGGGGAAAACGGGGAATGGGGTACACGGTGTCAACGGTGAACGGGGGGTGAACTGGTCACTGGTGTGTTGGTTTATGTGAACCGAACCAACCGTGAACGGGGAAACGGGGGAAACGGGTGAACTGGGGAACGGGTGGTGAATGTGGGAACCCCTGAGCGTGCGTGTAATGTGGGACCGGCCCTCAACGGGTGACCCCCTGGGGCCTCAATGTGCACTGTTTCCTCAACCCCGCCCCTCAACCCTGACGGGTGGAACCCCCAACCCTGTGAACGGGGAACGGGGACCCTGGGAACTGGGGAACGGGTAAATGTGGGAACGGGGGACCCTGTGGGGGGCATGCCGGAAAACGAACCCCCCGACCCTCAACCCCTGACCGGGGGTGAACGTGGGAACGGGGTAAAGGTGAGTGCGGGTGTGGGGTGACGGGGTGTGTGGGAACCCCTGAACTGGGGATACGTGGTAATGTGGGAACGGGGGAACGGGGTGAGTGTGGAACCCCGGGTAAATGGGTGTGAATAACGGGTGGGTGCGTGTGGGGTGGGGTGTTTGGGTGGGGGTGAACGGGGTGTGTGGGGGAATGCGGGGGAACTAGTGGGGTGAGTGGGTGGAGTGGGGGGGACGGTGTGGTAAAAACTGGGTGTTTCGGTGAAACGGGGGAAATGTGGGGAACTGTGATGCACCGCGTGGGAACTGTTGAAAGGGGAATGGGGTAAGGTGAACTGTGGGAACGTGGGTACGGGTGTGTGGTAATGTGGGAACGGTTGGGAACGGGGTGGGGAGAACGGGCTGTGTGGGAACGTGTGGGTGTAATGTGGGTGAACGGGGGAACGTGGTGGAACCGGGGGTTGTGGTGTGTGAGTGGTAAGGGGTGTGAACGGTGTGTGAATACAGTGTAACGGGGGAAGTGGGGGCAGTGGTGACTGGGGGCTATGGGATGTAACGTTGTGTGAATACAGGGTACAGTAGTGTGGGGTGCAGCCAAGTGTGATCTGTGTCAGGGATGGGATCGGACAGGGCCTGCGGTGGGTCGGTGTGTTCAGGGGATGAGATGGGTGTTTGCGTGGGATCAGGGGTCATGGATGGGATGTGTGGTACATGAATGAGGTCTGGGGTGGGGTCAGGGATGAGATGGGGGTGTGTGGGATGGAATGAGGGTCAGGGTCAGGATGTGGGATGTGGTGAGGGTGTGGTGGCCAATGTGTGTTGTGTTGCAGAGCTCTGAGCGGGAGGTGAAGGTACTGCAGCTGGACAACTGGCCAATGGAGGAGCCAGTCCCTGCATCCCCACGGACAATCCTCAGCCTGGACCAGCGGGTGCAGACGTGGCAGCAACAGCACAAACACACACCCATCGTCATCACCTGCTGGTGAGGCCCCCAACCCTGACCCCCGACCCTCAACCCCTCACCCCGTGTGGGTGTGTGTGTGTGTGGGTGTGTGAGGATGTGTGACAGTGTGTGTGTGGGTGGGTGCGGGTGTGTGAGGATGTGTGAGAGTGTGTGTGGGTGCGTGTGAGGGTGTGAGTGTGGGTGTGGGTTTGTGCAGGTGTGTGCAGGTGTGTGCGAGTGTGTGTGGTGCTTGCGGGTGTGGGTGTGTGCGGGTGAGTGAGGGTGTGTGCGGTTGTGTGGGTGTATGTGTGACGGTGTGTGCGGGTGCGTACGTATATGTGTGGGTGTTTGCGGGTGTCTGATGGTGTGCGGGTGCGTGAGGGTGTGTATGGGTGCGTGCGTGTATGTGCATGGGTGTGAGGTTGTGTGTGGGTGTGTGTGGGTGGGTGGGTGTGGGGGTGGGTGTGTGGGTGTGTGTGTGTGTGTGTGTGTGGGGGAGTGTGGATGTGTGGGTGTTGGGTGTGTCCGGGGTGTGGGTGTGTGCAGGGTGTGTGTGGTGGTGCGGGTGGTTGTGGTGTGTGGGTTGTTTGGTTGTGTTGTGTTTTGGTGGTGTGTGTGTGTGTGTTTTGGTGTGTGTGGGTGTGTGTGTGTGTGTGTGTTTGTGTGGGTGTGTGTGGTGGTGTTTGTTTGGGTGCGGGTGTGTGGGTGTGTGCGGGTGTGTGTGTGTGGGGTGTGGGTGTGTGGGTGTGTGTGTGTGTGTGTGTGTGTGTGTGTGTGGGTGTGTGGGTGTGTGTGGGTGTGTGGGTGTGTGTGTGTGTGTGTGTGTGTGTGTGTGTGTGTGTGTGTGTGTGTGGGTGTGTGTGGGTGTGTGTGTGTGTGTGTGTGTGTGTGTGGGTGTGTGGGTGAGTGTGTGTGTGGTGGGCGGTTTTGTGGTTGTGTGGTGTGTGTGTGGGTGTGTTGTGGGTGTGTGTGGGTGTGTGTGTTGTGATGAGGGTGTGTGTGGGTGTGTGTGTGTGTGTGTGGGGTGTGTGTGGTGTTGGTGTGTGGTGGTTGGGGTGTGTGGGTGTGTGTTGGTGTGGGGTGTGTGTGGGGTGTGTGGGTGTGTGTGTGTGTGTGTGTGTGGGTGTGTGTGGTGTGTGTGTGTGTGTGTGTGTGGGTGTGTGTGTGTGTGGGTGTGTGTGTGTGGGTGTGCGGGGGTGTGTGGTATGTGTGGTGGGTGTGTGGTTGGTGTGACGGTGGTGTGTGTGTGTGGGTGTGTGTTGTGGTGTTTGTGTGTGTGACATGGGTGTGTGTGGTGTGTGTGCGGTGTGTGTGTGTGTGTGTGTGTGTGTGTGTGGTGTGGTGTGGGGTGTGTGTGGTGGGTGTGTGGGGTGTTGTGTGTGAGTGTGGGTTGCGGTGTGGGTGTGGTGTGTGCGTGGGGTGAGTCCAGGTGTGGGGTGTGTGGTGTGTTGGTGGTGTGACGGTGTGTGCGGTGTGTGTGCGGGTGTTGGGGTGTGACGGGTGTGTGGTGGGTGTGATGGCTGTGTGTTCGGTGTGTGTGGGTGTGTGTGTGGTTGTGACGTGTGTGTGTGGTTGTGGTTTGGTGTGACGGTGTGTGTGGGTGTGCGGTGTGTGTCGGGTGTGGGTGGGTGTGCGCTGGGTGTGTGCGGTGTGGTGCGGGTGTGTGTGGGTGTGTGTGTGGGTAGGGTGGTGTGGGTGTGTGTGGGTGGGGGTGTGGGTGTGGGTGTGTGTGGGGGTGTGTGCGTGTGTGTGTGGGTGTGTGTGGGTGTGACGGTGTGTGGGTGTTGTGTGTGTGGGTGTGTGACGTGTGTGTGGGTGTGATGGTGTGTGTGATGTGGTTGTGACGGTGTGTGTGTGGGTTGTGACGGTGTGTGGGGGGTGACGGTTGTGTGGCGTGTGTGTGGTGTGACGGTGTGTGCGGGGGTGTGAGGGTGTGTGACGCGGGTGTGTGCGGTGTGTGCGGTGTGTGTGGGTGTGGTGATAACACGTGTGACGGGGTGTGCGGGGTGTGTGGGGTGTTGACGGTTGATGGTGTGGGTGTGCAGGGTGTGTGCGGGTGGATGGGGTGGGTGGGGTTGTGGGGACGTGTGGAGGGTGTGTGGGTGTGTGCGGCGGTCGTGGTGCGGGTGTGACGTGGGTGAGGTGCGGTGTGCGGTTCGACTGTGTGTACGGTGTGTGTGGGTGTTGATGGAGTGATGGGTGTGTCGGTGTGTGCGATGTAGTGTGGGTGTGTGCTGTGTGTGGGTGCGGGGTGTTGCGGTGTGTGCGGCATTGTGACGTGGTGTGTGTGCGCCCGTGTGAACGGTGGGTGCGGGTGTTTGTGGCGGCGTGGGTGTGTGTGGGTGGTGTGTGTGTGTGGGGGACTGTGCGTGTTGTGTGTTGTGTGCGTGTGGCGTGTGGGATGTGCGTGTGGGTTCGGGTGTGCGGTGTAGTGTGGTGTGTGGCGGGTGTTTACGTTGTGTGGGCTGTGGACGGGTGTGTTTGGTGTGTGATCGGTGTGTGCGGTGTGACTGTGTGTGCGAGGGGTGTGACGGTGTGTGGGTGTGTGCGAGGTGGGTGTGTTGTGACGGTGTGTGCGGGTGTGACGGAGTGTGCGGTGTGACGGGTGTGATGGTGCGTGTGGGGTGTGACTGTGGTGTGTGGGGGTGACGGTGTGTGCGGGTGTGTGTACGGTGTGTGTGGGTGGGTGTGGTGTGGGTGGGTGTGACGGTGTGTGCGGGTGTGACGGTGGGTTGGGGGTGTGACGTGTGTGGACGGTGTGACGGTGTGTGTGGTGGGTGTGACGGTGGGGTGCGTGGTGTGACGTTGTGTGCGGGGTGTTGACGGTGTGTGTGTGCGGGGGTGTGGGCGGTGGTGTGCGGGTGGTGTGGGTGTGTGTGGGTGTGGGTTATGTGTGTGTGTGGGTGTGAGGTGTGTGGTGTGGTGACAGGTGTATGCGGGGGTGTGTGGTGTGTGCGGGTGTGTGACGGGTGTGTGACGGTGTGGGCGTGTGGGTGGTGTGTGTGTGACGGTGTGTGCGGTGTGTGACGGGTGTGTGCGTGGGGTGGGTGTGTGGACGGTGTGTGGGTGACGGTGTGTGACGGTGGGTGTGGGTGTGTTGTGCGTTGACGGTGTGTGTGTGTGGGACGGTGTGTGCGGGTGTGACGGTGTGTGGGTGTGTGTGTGACGGTGTGTGTTGGAGGTGACGGTGTGTGCGGGTGTGACGGTGTGTGGGGTGTGTGCGGGGTTGTTGTGTGTGTGGGTTTGCGGGTGTGTGTGTGGGTGGGGGGGTGTGACGGTGTGGTTCGGGGGTGTGACGGGTGTGTGCGGTGTGAACGGTGTGTGTGGGGGTGACGGTGTGGTGTGGGTGACGGTACTGTGTGCGGGGTGTGACGGTGTTGTGGGTGTGGTGGTGTGTCGGTGGGTGACGGTTTGTGTGGGTGTGTGACGGTGTGCGGGGGTGACGAGTGTGTGTGGCGTGTGTGCGTGTGTGGGGTGTG
>NW_026575684.1:5000-10000 GCF_028641065.1 Leucoraja erinaceus | reverse complement strand
CTGTGCGGGTGTGTGTGGGTGTGTGCGGGTGTGTGGGTGCGGGTGTGTGGGTGGTGTGACGGTGTGGGAAAGTGTGTCGGTGTGTGCGGGGTGTGTGTGGTGTTGGATGTGTGCGTGTGGGTGTGTGGGTGTGACAAGTGTGTGTGTGTGTGCGGGTGTGACAGTGTGTGGTGTGTGTGTTTCAGGATGTGGACGGTGTGTGTGGGTGTGTGCGGGTGTGTGGGTGTGTGGGTGTGTGCGGTGTGTGTCTGTGTGTGTGGGTGTGTGGGTGTGAGTGTGTGTGTGTGGGTGTGTGTGTGTGTGTGTGTGCGTGTGTGTGTGTGGGTGTGTGCGGGTGTGACAGTGTGTGTTGCTGTGTGTATGCGTGTGTGCGTGTGTGCGTGTGTGTGTGTGCACATGTGTGCGCACGCGTGTGTGGGTGTGTGTGGGTGTGTGTGCGGGTGTGACTGTGTGGGTGTGTGTAGGTGTGTGCGGGTGTGACAGTGTGTGGGTGTGGGTGTGTGTGTGTGTGTGGGTGGGTGTGACAGTGTGTGGGTGTGTGCGTGTGTGACGGTGTGTACATTGTTGCAGGGATGGTGCCACTCGCTCCGGGCTCTACTGCGCTGCCAGCAACCTCTGCCAGCAGATTCGCCGCCACCGCATGGTCGACGTGTTCCAGACCGTCAGGACCGTTCGCAGAAGCCGGCCACAAGCCCTGGCATCACTGGTACCTGGCAGGGGGTCTGCACTCTGGGTCAGGGGGCAGGGCTGGGGTCATGGTGCAGGGCTGGGGTGTGGGGCAGGGCTGGTGTACTGAGGCAGGGGGTGCGGTCAGGTGTCAGCGCTGGGGGTCATGGGGCAGCATTCTGGGTCAGGGGGCAGGCACTGGGGTCATGGGGTACGGTGGGGTCAGGGCTGGGGTCATAGTGCAGGGCTGGGGGCATGGGGCAGGGCTGGGGTCATGGGGATCGGGGGTGGGGTCATGTGGGCAGGGCTGGGGTCTGGGGGACTAGGGCTGGGTCATGAGGGCAGGGCTGGGGTCATGGGGCAGGGGGTCGGGGTCATGGGGCAGGGGTGGGGTCATGGGGTGGTGATGGGGTCATGGGGGAATAGGGGTGGGGTCATGTGGCAGGTGTGGGGTGAATGGGGATGGGGTGAGGTCATGGGGATAGGGGTGGGGTCATGGGGATAGGGCTGGGGTCATGGGGATAGGGCTGGGTCATGGGATAGTGGTGGGGTCATGGGGATAGGGGTGGGGGTCATGGGGATAGGGGTGGGGTCATGGGGATAGGGGTGGGGTCATGGGGGATAGGGGTGAGGTCATGGGGAATAGGGGTGTGGGGTCATGGGGATATTGCTGGGGGTCATGGGTGATAGGTGTGGGTCATGGGGATAGGGGCATGGGGATAGTTCTGGGTCATGGGGATAGGGGTGAGGTCATGGGGATAGGGGTGGGGTCATGGGGATATTGTGTGGGGTCATGGGGTTATGGGTGAGGTCATGGGGATAGGGGGTGGGGTCATGGGGGGATAGGGCTGGGGTCATGGGGATAGGCTGAGGTCATGGGGATAGGGGTGGGGTCATGGGGATAGGGGTGGGGTCATGGGGATAGTGCTGGGGTCATGGGGATAGGGGTGTGGTCATGGGGATAGGGGGGTCATGGGGATAGTGCTGGGGTCATGGGGATAGGGGTGGGGTCATGGGGATAGGGGTGGGGTCATGGGGATAGGGGTGGGGTCATGGGATAGGGGTGGGGTCAGGGGGGATAGGGCTGGGGTCATGGGGATGGGGTGGGGTCATGGGGATAGGGCTGGGGTCATGGGGATAGGGTGGGGTCATGGGGATAGGGGTGGGGTCATGGGGGTTGGGGGGTGGGGTCCTAGGGGTGGGGTCATGGGGATAGGGGTGGGGTCATGGGGGTAGGGGTGGGGTCATGGGGATTAGGTGTGGGGTCATGGGGATAGGGGTGGGGTCATGGGGATAGGGGTGTGGTCATGGGGGTAGGGGTGGGGTCATGGGGATAGGGGTGGGTCATGGGGGTAGGGGTGGGGTCATGGGGATAGGGGTGGGGTCATGGGGATAGGGGTGGGGTCATGGGGATAGGGGTGGAGTCATGGGGCAGGGCTGGGTCATGGGGATAGGGCTGGGTCATGGGGATAGGGGTGGGGTCATGGGGATAGGGGTGGGGTCATGGGGATAGTGCTGGGGTCATGGGGATAGTGCTGGGGTCATGGGGATAGGGCTGGGGTCATGGGGATAGGGGTGGGGTCATGGGGCAGGGCTGGGGGCAACACCAGCTCACTATATACTTGCTGATCAAGTTGGCATTCTGGGCTAGTTATAGTCACCCAGCGCGGACACAAGCCCTTCAGCTTATCGCCTACACCAACCATCATACCCCACCAGGACCACGTTTGCCCCAGATCCCTCCAAACCTGTCCTCTCCATGTACCTATCTAACTGTTTCTTAAACGATGGGATAGTCCCAGCCTCAACTACCTCCTCTGGCAGCTCGTTCCATACACCCACCACCCTTTGTGTGAGAAGGTTACCCCTCAGATTCCTATTAAATCTTTTCCCCTTCACCTTAAACCCATGTCCTCTGCTCCTCGATTCCCTTACTCTGGGCAAGAGACTCTGTGCATCTACCCGATCTATTCCTCTCATGATTTTATACACCTCTATAAGATCTCCCCTCATCCTCCTGCGCTCCAAGGAATAGAGACCCAGCCTGCTCAACCTCTCCCTGTAGCTCACATCCTCTAGTCCTGGCAACATCCTAGTAAACCTTTTCTGAACTCTTTCAAGCTTGACAATATCTTTCCTATAACATGGTGCCCAGAACTGAGCACAATATTCTAAATGCGGTTTCACCAACGTCTTATACAACTGCAACGTATAATTGTGCATAATACTGTGCTGAAGGGCATTGTGCTGAAAAGGTTTTTGACCACCCTATCTACCTGTTACACCACTCACAACGAACTATCTCCCTGCACTTGTAGACCCCTCTGTTTTCCCACACTTCCAGGGCAATGCCATTCACTGTCAAAGTCTACCTCCCCATGGTTCCCACGTGATGTAACCTTCCAGAGCAGCAGCTCCCATGCGGAACCTTGTCGAAAGCCTAATGCCCCTGTCCCACTTAGGAAACCTGAACGGAAACCTCTGGAGACTTTGCGCCCCACCCAAGGTTTCCGTGCGGTTCCCGGAGGTTTTTGTCAGTCTCCCTAATGGTCGAAAGTGGTTTCTGCATCTTCTATGTTCCGGCGATTATTTCAAAAAATTCAAAGCCGGCTGCGATTAAAAATAGGTTGTCGTTTTAAAAATCGGTAATTTTTAGTCAAAGCCAGTTGCGATGTTAGTTGAAGGTGGTTGCAGGTAGTAGAAGGTGGGGCGGGGAGGGGAGTGGGGGATGAAAGATGGGGAAGGTGGGGGGGGGGGGAATGGGGAGGGATGAAAGAATGGGGAAGGTGGGGGGGGGGGGGGAGTGAGGATGAAAGAATGGGGAAGGGTGGGTGGGGGGGGGGGGGGGTAGTGGAGTGGGTTGTCAGCGGGGGCAGTTTGGGGGAGTGAGGTTTGTCAACCGTGTCCCCCATCTCTCCTGCCTCCAACACTGATTGTGAGACCTCTGACTCTTCCCCCCCCTCCCTCTCCCCCCCCCCCTCTCTCTCTGCCTCCAACTCTCTCTCCTTCCCACCCTCTACCTCTTTCTCCCCCCATCCCTCTCTCCCCCCCTCTCTCTCTCTGCCTCCAACTCTCTCTCCTTCCTCCCACCCTCTACCTCTTTTCCCCTCCCCCCATCCCTCTCCCCCCCCCCTCTCTCTGTACCAGGATCAGTATGCTTTCTGTTACCGGCTGGCCAAGGAATACCTGGAGCAGGAGACGGCCAGTACAGAGGTGGCCGGAGCTGCCGAGGCAGTGACCGCTGACCGGGATGGTGATGCCCCGCAGTGACCACTCACTCCCTCCCCACCGGCTTCCCATCACCGGCACCGTGGAACGGCCTCTGTGGACAGGAGCAGACTGGAGATAGCTTCCCCCTCCTCACACCTTACACACCCCTCACACACACCCCTCTCTCACACTCACCCTCTCATCCCTCATTCACCCTTGTTGCACACCCAACCCCTCTCACACTCATCCTCTCTCACACTCGCCCCCTCTCACACCCACCCTCCCTCACCCCTCATTCAGCCTTGCCTCATACCCCCGTGCCCCTCTCCCTGTTCCCCAACCTGCACCGTACGCTGCAGTACAGCAGCCGCCCACAACACTGTGCTGCATGGCTGCTCAACAACAGTGCCTGGCAACCTCCACCCCGGTCTCACAGCCTCTGCTGAACCATTGTGGAGCCCAACTCCACAGTCCAGCGGAGCAAGCCCCGAGAACATTCCCATCTCCCCAGCGGCTCCACGCTGTTCCATTCCACAGTGCTCCCGGTGTGCCGAGCAGATGCTGCATCTCATTCCCCCCCAAAATACCCCCCTCTCCATCAGCACACAAACCTCTCCAACCAGTCCGACACTGGAAACACTCAGCAGGTTGGGCAGCGGTTGTGGGAAAAGAAGGCAAACAAATGCTAGAAATCAGAGGTACAAAGGGACGTGGAGCACTGGTGCAGGATTCCCAAATACAACTCCTTCTCCGGCATTCCGGAGTTCCACAGGGCTCGGTGCTGGGGCCACTGCTCTTCACGTTGTATATTAATAATTTGGACTAGAGGATTGAAGGCTTTGTGGCCAAGTTTGCAGACGATACCCTTCTTCAGACTGATGGGGGGGTGGGGGGAGGCGGGGAGAAGAAAGGAAGACAAACCATGATTAAAATCGAGCCATTTACAGTGTACGATACATGATAAAAGAATAACGTTTAGTGCAAGGTAAAGCCAGTAAAGTCCGATCAAGGATAGTCCGAGGATCACCAATGAGGTAGATAGTAGTTCAGCACTGCTCGCTGGTTGTGGTAGGATGGTTCAGTTGTCTGATAACAGATGGGAAGAAACTGTCCCTGAATCTGGA
>NW_026575683.1:7500-30000 GCF_028641065.1 Leucoraja erinaceus | reverse complement strand
TAAAGATCCTTTAGGTCTGACAAGAACAGTTAGATCAATTCCTTTTCACAGAAGGGAAAAACAAGTAGTAAAGATTATGTTGCAGGCAGTAGAAAAACAGCAAATAAGGAACAGAGAGAGAGACAGGATGATGATGGAGTTACTCCCGAAAGTAGCAGATAAGAAAACGGCAAAGGCCGGGGACAAGAGTGCAGGACAGGGAGAAAATATAAAATGAATAATGTATTTGAAGTAAGAATGGAACAAATGTGATTCGTGCAAAAACCGGTTTGGAACGAATGGTTGGAAGATGAAAGGTTGGAATGAGCAAGTGGTAAAATTGAACACAGATGCCCCCCCCCCCCCCCGTGGCGGGGGCGAGAATTTCCACTGTAGTACAAAATACGGCAAGCCGTGGGGGGTTACAGACAAGCTGTAAAATTAATTATTTGTATCATCGTAACCTGAAAAAGTGAAGTTGTCAAAATCAGCTTTTGATTTTCTTTTAATCGTTTCTTGATGTTCTTTTAGATGTATTGTCAGTAAAGTTAATTTGGAAAATTGTTACTAGTGCTAGGTATTGGACATTTAAAATAATGGTGAATATGGATTGAAATAATTGGAAATGTGGGAGAGAGAGAGAGGGAGGGGGGGTGGGGAAGGGAGAGGGGGGAGGGGGGGAGAGAGAGAGAGAGGAGAGGGAGGGAGAGAGGGGAGAGAGGGGGAGAGGGGGAGGGAGGGGGAAAGAGAGAGGGGAGGGAGGGGGGGGAGGGGGAGGGGGGGGGGGAGGGAGAGGGAGAGAGAGGGAGGGAGGGGGAGGGGGAGGGAGGGGGAGAGAGAGAGAGAGGGAGGGGGAGGGGAGGGGGGGAGAGAGAGAGGGAGAGGGGGAGGGGGAGGGAGGGAGGGGAGAGAGAGGGGAGAGGGAGAGGGAGGGGGAGGGGGAGGGGGGGGGAGGGGGGGGGGGGGGAGGGGAGGGGGGGGGGGGGGGGGGGGGGGGAGGGGGAGAGAGAGAGAGAGAGAGGGGGGGGAGGGGGGGGGGGAGGGGGGAGGGGGGGGAGAGAGGAGGGGGGAGGGGGAGGGAGGGGGGGGAGGGGGAGAGGGGAGGGGGAGAGGGGGGGGGAGGGGGAGGGGGAGAGGGAGGGGGAGAGGGGGGGGGGAGGGGGGGGGGGAGAGGGGGAGGAGAGGGGGGAGGGGAGAGGGGGAGGGAGAGAGGGAGAGGGAGAGGGAGGGGGAGGGGGAGGGGGAGAGAGGGAGGGGGGGGGGAGGGGGGGAGGGGGAGGGGAGGGGAGGGGAGAGAGAGAGAGAGAGGGGGAGAGGGGAGGAGAGAGAGAGGGGGGAGGGAGGGGGGAGGGGGGGAGAGGAGAGGAGAGGGCGAGAGGAGAAGGGAGAGGGAGGGGGAGGGGGGAGAGGGAGAGGGGAGAGGGGGAGGGGGGAGGGGAGAGGGCGAGAGAGAGAGGGGGAGGGGGGAGGGAGGGGGGGGGGAGGGAGAGAGGGAGGGAGGAGGGGGAGGGGGGGAGGGAGAGAGAGAGGGGGAGAGAGAGAGAGAGAGGGAGGGGGAGAGGAGAGAGAGAGAGAGAGAGAGAGAGGGAGGGAGAGAGAGAGAGGGGGGGGAGAGGGGGAGAGAGAGAGAGAGGAGAGGGAGGAGGGAAGGGGAGAGGGAGGAGGGAGAGAGAGGCCGTCAGGAGAGAGGGAAGAGGGGGGGAGGGGGAGGGGGAGGAGAGAGTGGGGGGGAGAGAGAGGAGAGAGAGAGAGAGGGGGAGGGGGGGAGGAGACGACAGGATGACATAGATTACCCCTCGGGTCACCCATAAACTGAGAGGGCAAAAAAAATAAAATAATGATAAATAAATAAAAAGACCTCACGCAATATCCCTTATGGGGAAGGAAATGTATTAGGGCTTTGGAGGAGGAGAACGTGGGACAATTATTGGCCATGGAAATTTGAAGCACCATTGGTAAAAGTGATGGGAACCACCAAGTGAATTGTTACATCCGGGCCGGCAATAGACTACAAACATGGCCGCCGCTCACAAACTTACCGGCCACAGCGCCATCGTCTGGTTGGATGCCGTCACTGCAGCCTGACTACCGGCCACAGCGCCATCTTCTGGTTGGGTGTCGTCACTCTGGTCTGACTACCGGATACAGCCATCTTCTGGTTGGATGCCGTCACTGCAGCCTGACTACCGGCCACAGCGCCATCTTCTGGTTGGATGCCGTCACTGCAGCCTGACTACCGGCCACAGCGCCATCGTCTGGTTGGATGCCGTCACTGCAGCCCGACTACCGGCCACAGCGCCATCGTCTGGTTGGATGCCGTCACTGCAGCCCGACTACTATGCCGTCACTGCAGCCTGACTACCGGCCACAGCGCCATCTTCTGGTTGGATGCCGTCACTGCAGCCTGACTACCGGCCACAGCGCCATCTTCTGGTTGGATGCCGTCACTGCAGCCTGACTACCGGCCACAGCGCCATCGTCTGGTTGGATGCCGTCACTGCAGCCCGACTACCGGCCACAGCGCCATCGTCTGGTTGGATGCCGTCACTGCAGCCCGACTACCGGCCACAGCGCCATCGTCTGGTTGGATGCCGTCACTGCAGCCTGACTACCGGCCACAGCGCCATCTTCTGGTTGGATGCCGTCACTGCAGCCCGACTACCGGCCACAGCGCCATCGTCTGGTTGGATGCCGTCACTGCAGCCTGACTACCGGCCACAGCGCCATCGTCTGGTTGGATGCCGTCACTGCAGCCCGACTACCGGCCACAGCGCCATCTTCTGGTTGGATGCCGTCATGACCGAGGGTATGCAGGCCCCTCAGCAAATGTTACCCACTTAAGGTGAACCCCAAGGAACAAAGGGGAATGAAAAGGTGAAGAGTTGAAAATGGACAAGAAATAAAAGGCAACCAGTGAACATTATATTATGAACTATTGTGGTGGAAGTCATTCTTCTTAAAGTCAAGCAGAATTGAAGGAGGTGGTGGGATTGTCATTTATTTCCAACCCCCGATTCAGCAAACAGTTGGTCTCTGCGGTCAATGTCAATGAACAAAGCCCCTGGTTGAAAAGACTGAAATAAGTGATGAACTGACACAAGTGAGTCCTATGAGGGAACCAAGCGGGGCCAGAGAATTACATGCCAATAATACATGTCTTGGGGAACTTTTCCTCAAAGTCCTATCAGGAGTGAAATTAATCTGGAGATTATAAGCCCTAACAGGACTGGGGTCCCCAAGAGAGAGAAAGGGATTTAAAGAAGGATGTTTAGAAAGGCTAGGATGAGGTAGTTTTTTTGTTTTAAATTAGATGATAAAGGCAAGGTTGGAAGGTATACCCTTAGAAAGTATTTGATGATGTGGACAATTTGTTGGTTTGTTCCACAAGTGAAGAGAGAGAAATACTTCAGAATATAAGACAGCGGATGATGACCTTGGGAAAGGCAGGATATAGTTCAGACTAGATTGGAATATGCTGAAATTGTATGATGAAACGGAAAAAGTACATGTCAAAGAAGTTAAATTAAAATGCAGACAAAGCAGCCGAAATAGCATCTGGAAGATATGCCTAGGGTAAGTCTGAATCGATTTAGGTATGAGCACTGTATTGTCGTTTATGATGAATAAGGTAATTAAGAGGTTTGGTAGACCTACAGAAATCAGCTTTGACAACAGATTGTTTCCATTTGATGAAAAGATTAAATGGAACATTGAAGGTTAATATAAATAAGATTTGTGTAATGATCTGCGTGAAGTCCCTCGATGCCGGGATCCAGGGCCCGCTTAAGCTCTGGGGTTTTAGATGCTCAATGATGCATTCTGAGCATTATTTTGGAGCATTTGTGCACTAAATTTAAGACCAATATTTCAGAATTTAACAGGAATCTGAGGTAGTTTTTTCACACAAAGGGTGGTGGGTGTATGGAACGAGCTGCCAGATGAGATAGTTAAGTCTGGGACTGGGACTTTAAGAGACATTTGGACACATACATGCACAGGACAGATTTAGATGGATATGGGCCAAACGTGTGTGAGTGGGACATGTTGGTCATTGTGGGCAAGTTGGGCTGAAGGGTCTGTTTCCACACTGCATCTTTTTATGACAAAAACGTGTAGAAGAAAAATGCATGTAGATAAGTAGAGCAGATTTGAAAGAGGAGTGAAATGTAAAGGCAGAGAGAGGTTTATGGGTGGAAAGGAACATAGGAAAGGAGGGGGGAGAATGGGCTTGGGCAGATGGGTGAAGGGAAAATAGACAGAAAGTGCTGGAGTAACTCAGCCGGTCAGGCAGCCTCTGTGGAGAACATGGATAGGTGATGTTTCACAGAGTGCTGGAGTAACTCAGTGGGTCAGGCAGCCTCTGTGGAGAACATGGATAGGTGATGTTTCACAGAGTGCTGGAGTAACTCAGTGGGTCAGGCAGCCTCTGTGGTGAACATGGATAGGTGATGTTTCACAGAGTGCTGGAGTAACTCAGCGGGTCAGGCAGCCTCTGTGGAGAACATGGATAGGTGATGTTTCACAGAGTGCTGGAGTAACTCAGTGGGTCAGGCAGCCTCTGTGGAGAACATGGATAGGTGATGTTTCACAGAGTGCTGGAGTAACTCAGTGGGTCAGGCAGCCTCTGTGGAGAACATGGATAGGTGATGTTTCACAGAGTGCTGGAGTAACTCAGTGGGTCAGGCAGCCTCTGTGGAGAACATGGATAGGTGATGTTTCACAGAGTGCTGGAGTAACTCAGTGGGTCAGGCAGCATCTGTGGAGAACATGGATAGGTGATGTTTCACAGAGTGCTGGAGTAACTCAGCGGGTCAGGCAGCATCTGTGGAGAACATGGATAGGTGATGTTTCACAGAGTGCTGGAGTAACTCAGTGGGTCAGGCAGCATCTGTGGAGAACATGGATAGGTGATGTTTCACAGAGTGCTGGAGTAACTCAGTGGGTCAGGCAGCATCTGTGGAGAACATGGATAGGTGACGTTTCAGAGAGTGCTGGAGTAACTCAGTGGGTCAGGCAGCCTCTGTGGAGAACATGGATAGGTGACGTTTCACAGAGTGCTGGAGTAACTCAGTGGGTCAGGCAGCATCTGTGGAGAACATGGATAGGTGATGTTTCACAGAGTGCTGGAGTAACTCAGTGGGTCAGGCAGCATCTGTGGAGAACATGAGTCCGGAGCCGGGTCCTGGAGCCAGGAGTGCGGTCGGAGACGGGGCCGGGAACCAGTAAGCCCACTACAACCCCCTCCCCGACAGCCCCATCCCCACAACCTCCCATACCACCCTCCTCTCCCCCCACACACCCCCTCCCCAACCGCAGACCCCCACATCCTCCCCACCCACACAAGCCCCATCCACCCACAACCCCCCAACCCACACAAAACCCCCCCCCCCCTCAACCCCCCCCCCCACCTGCCCCCCATCCCCCGTCCTCCCCCCCCACCAATACACCTCCCTTCCCCCACAACCACCGCAAATGAAAATATGTTCAAATTAAGGATGTTTCATTCTAAATATATTTAAGATAAAATAATTATAAATAATTTAAAACACTATAAACATTTATGACAGAAATTGACATTGTTGCGGAAAATCAACTTTGAATCCAGATTAGGTCGAGTTTGTTTGTGTTGTAGAGTGCAGGCGGGGCAGCCACATCCAGAATCACATTGCTGCTTCTCCGTGGACACGGAACCGGTAGAGGCAAGTATATTCTGGATGGCCCCAGTTGTTATTCACCCACAGTTCAATGAAGTTGTAAACGGCAGCATCTTTATTCTACAAAGCAAAAAAACATGGAGACAGATCAGGGAACCTGTGCTTCAGTATGAAAGTACTGTCGGCAGGAGAGAAGATGGATTAGCTACAAACCAGACTTAAAACATCCTGCTGATCATGGATTTCAGGACATTCTATTCAATTACATACAGCATTGATAACAAGCATGTTATCATGGACAAGGTCGATGTGTTTGAGGTATGAGAGGAACATGGATCTCAAATGACTGGGAGCAACAGCTTTACTCCATGTAGCATCGTGGATGGGGAGAGAACAAGCTTATTTACACAGGCTTGCTTTGTGGCAACTGACAAATTGTGAATAAAGTGGCCATGAAAAATAAACTTCTATTCTGGAAAGATAAAATGCTGGAGTAACTCAGTGGGTCGGGCAGCATTCCTGGACCTGCCTGTCCTGCTGAGTTACTCCAGCATTTTGTGTCTTTCCTCCGTAAACCAGCATCTGCAGGTTCTTGATTCTACAATCTGTAATCTGGATTGGTTCAGCAAGTTTGAAACTTGTAGATGCTTCAAGTAGATCAGCCACTGATCCAGCTCTCCTCAGTTTCCCTATTTTTGCATCTGAAAATATGTTTATCATCGACCAGATTGTATGAATGGTCAATTAAAAAAAAGTATCTCTGCGCACCTGCTGCCTGACCCGAGTATTTCTAGCATTGTGTTTCAGTCCTCCATCACCTGCAGATTTGCAATTTTCTATTTGTAACTTGTCATTTGTTCCAGTCAATACAATATTTGCGATAATACAAGTCTGAAGAAGGTTCTCAACCAGAAACGCCTCCCATTCCTTCTCTCCAAAGATGCTGCCTGTCCCACTGAGTTACTCCTGCACTTTGTGTTCATCTGCGGCATAAAGCATCTGTTGTCTCTGTACTGTACATTTCGTTGTCTCTGTACTGTACACTGACAAAAGCATCTGCAGCATCAGCATTTTCTTCTTACACAATGCACAAACTCCTCCCAAACATAATTTTCAGTAAAAGACACATGTGAGAGAACTTACTGACAGTCCCTGATCCCTTGGTGCAGGGGTGGAAATCTTGGGGTACAGGATTGTGTTCCCCCCATGCTTTGAGAGGTGGGGGACAAACTCCCCCCCCCCAATGTTTTGTCATCCGGCCTTTATCAGCCGCTTTCTAAGGGCAGAATCTGCCCGTTCGCGGGGTCTTTCAGCGCCCGTTGCAGCATAAAATCAAACTGCTGCATCGAGGCGATCAAGTCTCCCGATGTTGAAGCCTCCACCGGCCGATGAAAGACCCCGTGAACGGGCCGATTCAAGCCCACGGCCGAAGCCTCGCACTAATGCATCTCGCTCTCTCTCCTCCAACCTTGACTCGGAGGTGATTCGCTACAGCGTGGAGTCAGCGCCCAATGAGCAGAGGGAACTAGGACCGGGTCACTGCCAGGGATGTGTTTCTCTATCTGGAAGGTGGATGGTCTGCTGCGGCTGCTGGCAGGTACACAGAGAGAGAGGCCACTCGGCCCACACGTTGCTGCTGTTTCAGCGCCATTGTCCAGTAAAAATAAAACATTATAATTTAAACATGTGGAAATAAAGTACCAGAGTAAAAAGAGGCTACAGACTTTTGGCTATTGAGTAGAGCTACTACTCGTGGAAATATACTGTATTTATGTCTAGCTGTGGCCCAGACAAAACCTGCCCCAGACAGGACAAAGCAAGCCACCAGAGTGCAGGAGCAGAGGCAGCACGGTGGTACAGAGTAGAGTTACGTGCCTTGCAGCGCCAGAGACCTGGGTTCAATCCTGACTACCGGTCGGTGTAAGGGTGATCGTTGGTCTGCACGGACTCGGTGGGCCGAAGAGCGTTTTTCCACGCTGTACCTCAAAACTAAAAACAACGTTGACCTGTTTCACGCAGCAACCCTCCCTCCAGGGTCTGCTCCTTCTCCAATCCTGGCTGGAAACACACAACATCAGCGTTATACTGCTCACAGCTCAGCCACAGGCAAACCTGGTGCCGTGCCACACCCCAGGGGCATCTTGATGCATCTGCAGATACTGTGGCCGACAACATCAACACCAAAACATTTGTGGCGTGATGCGGAGTGATGATGTATGAATCGCGGTGTTTTTACAACTGTCGCAACATTGTTTTGTTTCGTCGCTGGATTTTGAAATGTTCAAAATGTTTTGGCGACACTGATATGATGCCGGCAGTCGCCGAAAAAGATCGGCAAGTGGGACAGGCCCTTAAATGAGTTATTTATCTCTATCGTTGTGAGCAGTTGATGCAGTCTAGAAACTGCCACAGCTCAGCTCTGTACCTTTCCACAGCTGATTCCATTTCCTTCACCTTCTGCAACAACATCTAGCAATAGAAATAAAAAACAAGTTTATTTTCAAGTTCGGAGGCTTTTTAATTCTACTCGCAGCTACTTATTTCACAACATGTGGTGCAGTGGAGGAGGGTCAGGGCGGTGAGTATATAAATCGGGCGCGGGGCTTGTTTTCACAGAGGCCCAGGACCGTTGGAGCGAGTGGAGGAGGGTCAGGGCGGTGAGTATATAAATCGGGCGCGGGGCTTGTTTTCACAGAGGCCCAGGACCGTTGGAGCGAGTGGAGGAGGGTCAGGGCGGTGAGTATATAAATCGGGCGCGGGGCTTGTTTTCACAGAGGCCCAGGACCGTTGGAGCGAGTGGAGGAGGGTCAGGGCTTTTACCAAAATCCGTAACGTTCCACACTCCATAGTGAGGGTTCTGGTGGAAGCCGCTGATTGGTGGAAGCAGACTAGAGGAAGCAGCTGATTGGGTGCAACATCAGGTTAGCATTTGTGCTTTCTGGTTAAAGGTGGTTAAAGGTACAGTGCTTTAGTAAAGGTACAGTGGGTTAAAGGGGCAGTGCTTAGTAAAGGTACAGTGGGTTAAAGGTACAGTGCTTTAGTTAAGGTACAGTGAGCCAAGGGTACAGTGGGCTAAAGGTACAGTGCTTTTTGTTTATATAATAAAGGTGCAGTTTAAAGGTCACGAGGGAGCAGCTGTTGTGAGTCAGATACCTGCTGATTTCTCCCAGCAGTTTCTATTGTGTTATACTGGTATCAGATCCAGGGTAAGGCGGGAGAATGACAGTCAGAGCAGTATACTGTTCTGGATGTCAGATGTGGGAGGTCATGGTGTCGGATGGCCCTCCAGACGTCCACATCTGCACCAGGTGCAGCGAGATGGGGCTCCTAAGGGACCGTATTAGGATCCTGGAGCAGCAGCTCGATGACCTCGCTCTGATCAGGGAGAGTGAGGAGGTCATAGAGGGGAGTTATAGAGAGGTGGTCACTCCAAAACCATGGGAGAGAGACATGTGGGTCACGTTAAGGAAGGGCAAGGGGCAGAGGCAGGAACGAGTGAGTACTCCAATGTCGGTACACCTCGCAAATAAGTACTCCTGTTTGAGTACGGATGGGGGTGACAGCCTACCCGGGGGTAGTGACAGCGGACGGGCCTCCAGCACAGAGACCGGCCCTGTTGCTCCAAAAGGTAGGGAAAAAAAGAGGGCCATAGTAATTGGGGACTCTATTGTTAGGGGGTCGGATAGGCGATTCTGTGGACGCAGTCGGGAGACCAGGATGGTGGTCTGCCTCCCTGGTGCCAAGGTCTCGGACGTGTCTCAACGCATCCAAGATATCCTTAAATCAGAGGGAGAGGAGTCTGAGGTCGTGGTACATATAGGTACCAATGACATAGGTAAAAAAAGGGAAGAGGTCCTGAAGGGAGGATTTAGGGAGTTGGGAGGAGAGTTAAGAAAAAGGACCAAAAAGGTAACAATCTCAGGATTACTGCCTGTGCCACGCGACAGTGAGAGTAGGAATGGAGCGAGGTGGAGGATAAATGCGTGGCTGAAAGACTGGTGCAGAGGGCAGGGATTCAAGTTCCTGGATCATTGGGACTTCTTTTGGGGAAGGTGGGACCTGTACAGAAAGGATGGGTTGCACTTGAACCCGAGGGGGACCAATATCCTAGCGGGGAAATTTGCAAAGGCAGCTGGGGAGACTTTAAACTAGAATGGTTGGGGCGAGGGACTCAAATAGCGAAAGGTAGTAGACAGAATGGGAGGCAGGAAGCAGAAATGGGAAGCACTCGGACACAAGAGGAGAAAGAAAAAAAAGGAAATAAACAGAGAATAAGTGACGGGGGTTTTCTTAAATGTGCATATTTTAATGCTAGGAGCATTGTAAGAAAGGTTGATGAGCTTAGAGTCTGGATAGACACCTGGAAGTATGATGTTGTGGCGATCAGTGAAACGTGGTTGCAGGAGGGCTGTGATTGGAAACTAAATATTCCAGGATTTCGCTGCTTCAGGTGTGATAGAATTGGAGGGGCAAGAGGTGGAGGTGTTGCATTGCTAGTCAGGGAAGATATTACAGCAGTGCTTTGGCAGGATAGATTGGAGGGCTCATCTAGGGAGGCTATTTGGGTGGAATTGAGAAGTGGGAAAGGTGTAGCAACTCTTATAGGGGTGTATTATAGACCGCCAAACGGGGAACGAGAATTGGAAGAGCAAATATGTAAGGAGATAGCAGATATTAGTAGTAAGCACAAGGTAGTGATTGTGGGAGATTTCAACTTTCCACACATAGACTGGGAAACACATTCTGTAAATGGGCTGGATGGGTTGGAGTTTGTAAAATGTGTGCAGGATAGTTTTTTGCAGCAATACATAGAGGTACCTACTAGAGGAGGGGCAGTGCTGGACCTCCTGTTAGGAAATGAGATGGGACAGGTGGCGGAGGTATGCGTTGGGGAGCACTTCGGGTCCAGTGATCACAATACCATTAGTTTCAAGATAATTATGGAGAGGGTCAGAACTGGACCTAGGGTTGAGATTTTTGATTGGAGAAAGGCTAACTTTGATGCGATGCGAGATGATTTAAAAGGAGTGAACTGGGACATTTCGTTTTATGGGAAAGATGTAGAAGAGAAATGGAGGACATTTAAAGGGGAAATTTTAAGAGTACAGAATCTTTATGTTCCTGTTCGGTTGAAAGGAAACAGTAAAAATTGGAAAGAGCCCTGGTTTTCAAGGGAAATTGGACATCTTGTTCGGAAAAAGAGGGAGATCTACAATAATTATAGGCAGCATGAAGTAAATGAGGTGCTTGAGGAGTATAAGGAATGTAAAAAGAATCTTAAGAAAGAAATTAGAAAAGCTAAAAGAAGATATGAGGTTGCTTTGGCAAGTAAGGTGAAAGTCAATCCAAAGGGTTTCTACAGCTATATTAATAGCAAAAGGATAACGAGGGATAAAATTGGTCCATTGGAGAGACAGAGTGGACAGCTATCTGCAGAGCCAAAAGAGATGGGGGAGATATTGAACAATTTTTTTTCTTCGGTATTCACCAAGGAGAAGGATATTGAATTATGTGAGGTAAGGGAAACTAGTAGAGTAGCTATGGATACTATGAGGTTCAAAGTAAAAGAAGTACTGACACTTTTGAAAAAGATAAAAGTGGATAAGTCTCCAGGTCCTGACAGGATATTCCCTAGGACATTGAGGGAAGTTAGTGTAGAAATAGCCGGGGCTATGACAGAAATATTTCAAATGTCATTAGAAACGGGAATAGTCCCCGAGGATTGGCGTACTGCGCATGTTGTTCCATTGTTTAAAAAGGGTTCTAAGAGTAAACCTAGCAATTATAGACCTGTTAGTTTGACTTCAGTGGTGGGCAAATTAATGGAAAAGATACTTAGAGACAATATATATAAGCATCTAGATAAACAGGGTCTGATTAGGAACAGTCAACATGGATTTGTGCCTGGAAGGTCATGTTTGACTAATCTTCTTGAATTTTTTGAAGAGGTTACTAGGGAAATTGACGAGGGTAAAGCAGTGGATGTTGTCTATATGGACTTTAGTAAGGCCTTTGACAAGGTTCCTCATGGAAGGTTGGTTAAGAAGGTTCAACTGTTGGGTATAAATGCAGGAATAGCAAGATGGATTGTGGTGGCTGAATGGGAGAAGCCAGAGGGTAATGGTGGATGGCTGTTTATCGGGTTGGAGGCAGGTGACTAGTGGGGTGCCTCAGGGATCTGTGTTGGGTCCTTTGTTGTTTGTCATGTACATCAATGATCTGGATGAAGGTGTGGTAAATTGGATTAGTAAGTATGCAGATGATACCAAGATAGGGGGTGTTGTGGATAATGAAGAGGATTTCCAAAGTCTACAGAGTGATTTAGGCCATTTGGAAAAATGGGCTGAAAGATGGCAGATGGAGTTTAATGCTGATAAATGTGAGGTGCTACACCTTGGCAGGACAAATCAAAATAGGACGTACATGGTAAATGGTAGGGAATTGAAGAATACAGTTGAACAGAGGGATCTGGGTATAACCGTGCATAGTTCCTTGAAGGTGGAATCTCATATAGATAGGGTGGTAAAGAAAGCTTTTGTTATGCTAGCCTTTATAAATCAGAGCATTGAGTATAGAAGCTGGGATGTAATGTTAAAATTGTACAAGGCATTGGTGAGACCAAATCTGGAGTATGGGGTACAATTTTGGTCGCCAAATTATAGGAAGGATGTCAACAAAATAGAGAGAGTACAGAGGAGATTTACTAGAATGTTGCCTGGGTTTCAACAACTAAGTTACAGAGATAGGTTGAATAAGTTAGGTCTTTATTCTCTGGAGCGCAGAAGGTTAAGGGGGACCTGATAGAGGTCTTTAAAATGATGAGAGGGATAGACAGAGTTGATGTGGACAAGCTTTTCCCTTTGAGAATAGGGAAGATTCAAACAAGAGGACATGACTTCAGAATTAAGGGACAGAAGTTTAGGGGTAATATGAGGGGGAACTTCTTTACGCAGAGAGTGGTGGCGGTGTGGAATGAGCTCCCAGTGGAAGTGGTGGAGGCAGGTTCATTGGTATCATTTAAAAATAAATTGGATAGGCATATGGATGGGAAGGGAATGGAGGGTTGTGGTACCAGTGCAGGCAGGTGGGACTAAGGGGAAAAAAATTTTGTTCGGCATGGACTTGTAGGGCCGAGATGGCCTGTTTCCGTGCTGTAATTGTTATATATGGTTATATGGTTATAACATACACATCAAAGTTACAAATATGTAATGCAGAAAAGTCACTTTTCCATATTTCATATTTCCTTATAACATAGGCCATTTCAACCCATCAAATCAATGCCAGCTCTCACAAATTTTCTTTGAAACTAGTTCCTCACAAATTCCCATCAATTGCCCGCAGAATCCACCATTCAATGTAAAGCAAACTTCACTGAACTGTAGCAGCTTAACACCCAGAGGATGGGAAATGCAGGGAATTCTCTGCCCAAGTGGCTACGGAGACCAGTCCTTGAGACCAGTTCAACACCGAGGTGACTGGCCTTGATATTACAGAATTGAGAGTATGGCGTAGGTAAATGGTAATGTTATATGTTATATGGTTATATGGCGTGAAATGGTGCCGAGATAAATGGTCTGACTGAGAGGTGGAGCAGCTGAGGGGCAACACGGTGGTGCAGCGGTAGAGTTGCTGCCTCACATCACCAGAGGCCCAGGTTCAATCCCGACTACGAGTGCTATCTGTACGCAGTTTGTACGTTCTCCCCGTGACCTGCGTGGACTTTCTCCAAGTGCTCCGGCTTCCACCCACACTCCAAAGACGTCCAGGTTTGTAGGCTAAATAGCTTAGTAACATTGTAAATTGGCCCTAGTGTGTGCAGGATAGTGGTAGGGTGTGTGGATCGCTGGTCAGCGCAGACTTTCCAAGCTGTATCTCTAAAACAAAACCAAAAAAGACTAAAAGCAGCTATATCAGGCATAATGCGAAGGAAAGCTTGCCATACTTGGATCAGAGGCCTTAGCCTCAGAATAAAAGGACCTTCCTTTGGGAAGGAGATGAGGAGGAATTTCTTTAATCAGAGGGTGGTGAATCTGTGGAATTCACTGCCATAGTAGGCTGTGGATCTTTTTAAGGAAGATATAGATAGATTATTGATTAGTATGGGTGTCAGGGGTTATGGGGGGAAGGCAGGGGAATGGGGTTAAGAGGGTAAGATAGATCAGCCATGATTGAATGGAGGAATAGACTTGATGAACCGGATGGCCTCATTCAGCTCCTATCATTTATGAACCATGACTCCCTGTGACCTCTCTACCCCTTCTCCCACACCAGCACCAGCTCTCTCTCTCCCCGCACCCACCTTGGTATTGCAACCAACTGCCCGCAGCGCCAGCTCCGTCCGCTCCTCATGCATCTGCTGGATGGCGGCGATGTCAGCCTGGAAGCAAACACACGCAGCGTTACAGTCTCACCAGGGGCACGCGCCCACCCCACCTCTGTCCAACACAGAGCCAGAGCCTTTGTAGACAGAGAATACCAAATGTATGCAGGTTGGTAGGTTAATTAGCCGCGGTAAATTGCCTCTTCCATGTCGACACGTGGAGAGTCTGGGGGGCGAGGGGATTGAAGACAATATGGAAAGAATAAAGTTCAGTTTAGTTTATTGTCACGTGTGAAGTGAAAAGCTTCTGTGGCGTGTTATCCAGTCAGCAGAAAGACAATACATGATTATAATCGGGGCATTTACAGTGTATAGATACATTAAGAGTACAGAATCTTTATGTCCCTGTTTGGTTGAAAGGAAATAGTAAAAATTGGAATGAGCCATGGTTTTCAAGCGAAATTGGACACTTGGTTCGGAAAAAGAGGGAGATCGACAATAATTATAGGCAGCTTGGAGTAAATGAGGTGCTTGAGGAATATAAAGAATGTAAAAAGAATCTTAAGAAATAAATTAGAAAAGCTAAAAGAAGATATGAGGTTGCTTTGGCAAGTAAGGTGAAAGTAAATCCAAAGGGTTTCTACAGCTATATTAATAGCAAAAGGATAACGAGGAATAAAATTGGTCCATTAGAGAGTCAGAGTGGACAACTATCTGCAGAGCCAAAAGAGATGGGGGAGATATTGAACAATTTCTTTTCTTTGGTATTAACCAAGGAGAAGGATATTGAATTATGTGAGGTAAGGGAAACAAGTAGAGTAGCTATGCAAACTATGGGATTCAAAAAAGAGGAACTACTGACTCTTTTAAAAAATATAAAAGTGGATAAGTCTCCAGGTCCTGACAGGATATTCCCTAGGACATTGAGGGAAGTTAGTGTAGAAATAGCAGGGGCTATGACAGAAATATTTCAATTGTCATTAGAAACGGGAATAGTGTCGGAGGATTGGCGTACTGCGCATGTTGTTCCATTGTTTAAAAAGGGGTCTAAGAGTAAACCTAGCAATTATAGACCTGTTAGTTTGACGTCAGTGGTGGGCAAATTAATGGAAAGGATACTCAAAGATAATATACAGTGGCTTGCAAAAGTTTTCATACCCCTTGAACTTTTCCACAATTTGTCACGTTACAACCACAAACGTAAATGTATTTTATTGGGATTTTATGTGATAGACCAACACAAAGTGGCGCATAATTGTGAAGTGGAAGGAAAATGTTACTGAAAAGTGTGGAATGCAAAAGTATTCAAACCCCTTTACTATTATACCCCTAAATAAAATCCAGTGCAACCAATTGCCTTCAGAAGTCACCTAATTAGTAAATAGAGTCCACTTGTGTGTAATCTAATCTCAGTATAAATACAGCTGTTCTGTGAAGGCCTCAGAGGTTTGTTAGAGAATATTAGTGAACAGACAGCATAATGAAGCCCAAGGAACACACCAGACAGGTCAGGGATAAAGTTGTGGAGAAGTTTAAAGCAGGGTTAGGTTATAAAAAATCTCACGGAGCACTGTTCAATCCATCATCCAAAAATGGAAAAGTATGGCACAACTGCAAACCTACCAAGACATGGCCGTCCACCTAAACTGACAGGCCGGACAACGAGAGCATTGATCAGACTAGCAGCCAAGAGGCCCATGGTAACTCTGGAGGAGCTGCAGAGATCCACAGCTCAGGTGGGAGAACCTGTCCACAGGACAACTATTAGTCGTGCACTCCACAAATCGGGCCTTTATGGAAGAGTGGCAAGAAGAAAGCCATTGTTGAAAAAAAGCCATAAGAAGTCCAGTTTGCAGTTTGCCACAAGCCATGAGGGGGACACAGCAAACATGTGGCGGAAGGTGCTCTGGTCAGATGAGACCAAAATTGAAGTTTTTGGCCTAAATGCAAAACGCTATGTGTGGTGGAAAACTAACACTGCACATCACCCTGAACACACCATCCCCACTGTGAAACATGGTGGTGGCAGCATCATGCTGTGGGGATGCTTTTCTTCAGCAGGGACAGGGAAGCTGGTCAGAGTTGATGGGAAGATGGATGGAGCCAAATACAGGGCAACCTTGAAAGAAAACCTGTTAGAGTCTGCAAAAGACTTGAGACTGGGGCGGAGGTTCACCTTCCAGCAGGACAATGACCCTAAACATACAGCCAGAGCTACAATGGAATGGTTTAGATCAAAGCATATTCATGTGTTAGAATGGCCCAGTCAGTCCAGACCTAAATCCAATTGAAAATCTCTGGCAAGTCTTGAAAATTGCTGTTCACAGACGCTCTCCATCCAATCTGACTGAGCTTGAGCTATTTTGCAAAGAAGAATGGGCAAAAATGTCAGACTCTAGATGTGCAAAGCTGGTAGAGACATACCCCAAAATACTTGCAGCTTTAATTGCAGCGAAAGGTGGTTCTACAAAGTATTGACTCAGGGGGACTGAATACTTTTGCACGCCACACTTTTCAGTTTTTTATTTGTAAAATAATTTGAAAACCATGTATCATTTTCCTTCCACTTCACAATTATGCACCACTTTGTGTTGGTCTATCACATAAAATCCCAATAAAATACATTTACGTTTGTGGTTGTAACGTGACAAAATGTGGAAAAGTTCAAGGGGTATGAAAACTTTTGCAAGCCACTGTATATAAGCATCTGGATAAACAGGGTCTGATTAGGAACAGTCAACATGGATTTGTGCCTGGAAGATCTTGTTTGACTAATCTTCTTGAATTTTTTGAAGAGGTTACTCGGGAAATTGATGAGGGTAAAGCAGTGGATTTAGGCCATTTGGATGAATGGGCAGAAAGATGGCAGACGGAGTTTAATGCTGATAAGTGTGAGGTGCTAGATCTTGGCAGGACATGCAGTTGAACAGAGGGATCTAGGAATAACTGTGCACAGTTCCCTAAAGGTGGAATCTCATGTAGATAGGGTGGTAAAGAAATCTTTTGGTGTGCTGGCCTTTATAAATCAGAGCATCGAGTATGGAAGTTGGGATGTAATGTTAAAATTGTACAAGGCATTGGTGAGGCAAAATTCTGTAGTATGGTGTACAATTTTGGTCGCCAAATTATAGGAAGGATGTCAACAAAATAGAGAGAGTACAGAGGAGATTTACTAGAATGTTGCCTGGGTTTCAGCAACTAAGTTACAGAGAAAGGTTGAACAAGTTAGGGCTTTATTTTTTGGAGCGCAGAAGGTTAAGGGGGGACTTGATAGAGGTCTTTAAAATGATGAGAGGGATAGACAGAGTTGACGTGGATAAGCTTTTCCCACTGAGAGTAGGGAAGATTCAAACAAGAGGTCATGATTTGAGAATTAAGGGACAGAAGTTTAGGGGTAACATGAGGGGGAACTTCTTTACTCAGAGAGTGGTATTCAATTTAATTCAATTCAATTCCATTCAACTTTATTGCCATTGCACAAATACGAGCACAGGTACTACGAAATGCTTGGACTGTGGATGAATTAAACTGGTACATCGGCAAATAAATGTATACAAATGGGAGAGTCTAAAGATAGCTAACGATGGGCCTGTGAGTTCAGCAGTGTAATGGTGTTATTGAAAAAGCTGTTCCTCATCCTGCTTGTGTGAGACCTGAGGCCCCTGTACCGCCCCCCTGATGGGAGGAGGGCAAATAGTCCATGGTTAGGGTGAGAGGGTTCCTTGATGATTTTCCCGGCCCGTCTCAGACACCGTTTGCGGTGGAGGGCATCCATGGCAGGGAGCGGGGCACCGATGATGTGCTGAGCGGTTTTCACCACCCGTTGTAGTGCCTTCCTGTCAGCTGTGGTGCAGCTGCTGTACCATACCGTGAAGCAGGTGGTCAGGATGCTTTCGATGGTACAGCAGTAGAAATTGGACAGGATCTGGGGGGGACAGGTGAGCTTTCTTAAGCCTCCTCAGAAAGTAAAGGCGCTGCTGTGCCTTTTTGATCAGTTTGGTGGTATTGAGGGACCAGGACAGATCCTCTGAGATGTGTACCCCGAGGAATTTGTAATTGGAGACGCGCTCCACCTCAGTCCCGTTTATGTGGATGGGGGTATGTCTGCCCCCTCTGTTCTTCCCGAAGTCAACGATGATTTCCTTCGTCTTCTTAGAGTTGAGGACGAGGTTATTATTGGTACACCAGGGTGCCAGGTTCTGGACCTCCTCCCTATAGGCTGATTCGTTGTTGTCCCTGATCAGTCCTACCACCGTGGTGTCATCGGCAAATTTTATGATGGCGTTGGAGCCACACTTAGGGACGCAGTCATGGGTGAAGAGGGAGTAGAGGAGAGGGCTGAGCACACAGCCCTGTGGCACTCCGGTGTTCAGTGTTAGAGTGGAGGAG
The DNA here is from genome assembly GCF_028641065.1 of Leucoraja erinaceus. Taxonomy (NCBI): domain Eukaryota; kingdom Metazoa; phylum Chordata; class Chondrichthyes; order Rajiformes; family Rajidae; genus Leucoraja; species Leucoraja erinaceus. The sequence goes on along the minus strand of NW_026575683.1, from coordinate 11,655 downwards.
GTGAGGTTATTGACCCTAACAGACTGTGGTCTGTTGGTGAGGAAATCCAGTGTCCAGTTGCAGAGGGAGGTGGAGATGCCAAGTCCACTGAGTTTGGTGATCAAGCTGGCGGGGATGATAGTAATAAATGCAGAGCTGAAGTAGATGAACAACAACCTGATATAGGATTTGTTGTTGTCCAGGTGGGTCAGCGCAGAGTGTAGGGCCTCAGACATGGCGTCCTCTGTAGACCTGTTGGGCCAGTAGACAAACTGATGGGGGTCCAGTGTGGGGGGGAGGCTGGCTTTGAGGTGAGCCAAGATCAGCCGCTCAAAGCACTTTGCAATGACGGGGGTGAGGGCCACTGGGCGGAAGTCGTTGAGACTACCTGAAGCTGACTGTTTGGGCACTGGCACAATGGTTGAGGTCTTGAGGCAAGTAGGGATGACACCCTGGGCCAGTGACAGGTTGAAAATGTCAATGAAGACCAGGGATAGTTGTCCAGCACATGCCCATGAGCACACGCCCGGGGATGCCATCGGGGCTGGCAGCTTTGTGCTCATTCACTTTGCTCAGTGCGCCTTGTACAGCAGAGGCGGAGAGACTGAGGGATTGTTGGTTCGGGAGTGTGGAATGAGCTTCCAGTGGAAGTGGTGGAGGCAGGTTCGATTTTATCATTTAAAAATAAATTGGATAGTTATATGGACGGGAAAGGAATGAAGGGTTATGGTCTGAGTGCAGGTAGATGGGACTAGGGGAGAATAAGGGTTAGTGGCGGTGCCTAACGGCAGTGGCTTGACTACCGTTGTCTGTCTTTTTTTATTTTTGTCTTGTTAAATGTATGTCATTGAGTTAGTTTTTATTATTATTTTTTAGCTGTGTATATGTGGGGGGTGGTGGGGGGGGGGCTGTGGGGGGGGAAACCATTTAAATCTCTTCCCTGTGCGGGGACCCGACTATTCCCTGTCGGGTCTCGGATGTCGTTGGGCCTAACATCGTGGAGCCGGCGGCGACCTCCGGCTGGGACTAACCTGGGGGCTCCTGTTGCAGAGCCTGCGGAACTGACATCGCGGAGCTGGCCAACTTCGGCGTGCGGATGCGACCCGACTTTGGAGTTCGGAGTCACTGGCCGCAGACCTGGTGGACGGGAACATCGGGAACTCCAAGTCCCTGGTGGGAGATCTGTTTTTCGAGCTCCGCAATGGCGACTTCTCCCGCTGGAATCGCGGGTTTCAGGACATGGAGCCGGGGCCTAACATCGCCCGGCATGACTTAAACGTCCTTAGGACTTACCATCGCCCACCGGGGGATTTAACATCGGAGCCCCAGTTCACCTCGACACTGCAGTTGGACTGCTGGACCACGGGAGAGGGAACAAAGGGAAGAGATAAAGACTTTGCCTTCCATCACAGTGAGGAGATGTTGGAGACTCACTGTGATGGATGTTTATGTAAAACTGTGTTAAGTGTGGGTCTTGGATTGTGTGTAAACTGTGGAAATGGTATTTCGTTCAAACCTAGGTTTGAATGACAATAAATTGCATTCTATACTATAATTGTTCGGCACGGACTAGAAGGGCCTAGTTGGCCTGTTTCCGTGCTGTAATTGTTATATGGTTATATAGTTATATGATAAGAGAATGTCGTTTAGTGCAAGGTAAAGATAGTAAAGTCCGATTAAAGATAGTCCGAGGGTCACCAATGAGGTAGATAGTAGTTCAGGACTGCTCTCTAGTTGTGGTAAACTTATTCAGTTGTCAGATAACAAATGGATTAGATTAGTGTAAATGGGGATCGATGGTCAGCGTGGACTCAGTGGGTCAAAGATCCTGTTTCCATGCCATCTCTCTCAATGACTACCAGGCAGATTAAGCAACAGCTTAACTAACAGCTGGATTTCCTCCTGCATCAATCACAGCTCTGCTCACCCCCCCAATGGACAGACGCTACACATCACTGCCAGGCAAGGGTGGGGGAAGAGGCCAAGCTGCCAACATTTGACACTCACCTGCACCCTTTCCGGCGACTCGAAGGGCAGCATTTCCCAAAGCTCCTCCAGTCTCTGAAGGGTTACCTTGCCCAGCAGCTTGATGATGTGGGCTGGTGTCGGCAAGAGAGGGAGGCGTATGGTTTCAGACGGCTCACTGTCCCAGTCCAGCCAAGCCCGGAAGGCAGCGGTCAACTGATCCAGCTCCTTCTCCATTCTGTGCATTGGCACCTGTAGGCCAGCCTAGGAACAGAGCAAGACGGTCAGCTTGGGCAGTATGGAGGCGCAGTGGTAGAGTTGCTGCCTTACAGCGCCAGAGACCCGAGTTTGATCCTGACCACAGGTGATGCCTGTATGAAGTTTGTACGTTCTCCCCGTGACCTGCATGGGTTTTCTCTGAGATCTTCAGTTCCCTCCCAAACTCCAATGAGGTACAGGCTTGTAGATTAATTGGCTTAGTATTAATGTAGAATTGTCCCTAGTGTGTGAAGGGTAGTGTTAGTGTGCGGGGATCACCAGTCATTGTTAGATAATATATATAAGCATCTGGATAAACAGGGTCTGATTAGGAACAGTCAACATGGATTTGTGCCTGGAAGGTCATGTTTGACTAATCTTCTTGAATTTTTTGAAGAGGTTACTCGGGAAATTGATGAGTGTAAAGCAGTGGATGTTGTATATATGGACTTCAATAAGGCCTTTGACAAGGTTCCTCATGGAAGGTTGGTTAAGAAGGTTCAATGGTTGGGTATTAATGGTGGAGTAGCAAGATGGATTCAACAGTGGCAGAATGGGAGATGCCAGAGAGTAATGGTGGATGGTTGTTTGTCAGGTTGGAGGCCAGTGACTAGTGGGGTGCCACAGGGATCTGTGTTGGGTCCACTGTTGTTTGTCATGTACATCAATGAATGGATGATGGGGTGGTAAATTGGATTAGTAAGTATGCAGATAATACTAAGATAGGTGGGGTTGTGGATAATGAAGTAGATTTTCAAAGTCTACAGAGAGATTTATGCCAGTAGGAAGAGTGGGCTGAAAGATGGCAGATGGAGTTTAATGCTGATAAGTGTGAGGTGCTGCATCTTGGCAGGACAAATCAAAATATGACATACATGGTAAATGGTAGGGAATTGAAGAATGCAGTTGAGCAGAGGGATCTGGGAATAACTGTGCTCAGTTCCCTGAAAGTGGAATCTTATGTCGATAGGGTGGTAAAGAAAGCTTTTGGTGTGCTGGCCTTCATAAATCAGAGCATTGAGTATAGAAGCTGGAATGTAATGTTAAAATTGTACAAGGCAGTGGTGAGACCAATTCTGGAGTATGGTGTACAATTTTGGTCGCCTAATTATAGGAAGGATGTCAACAAAATAGAGAGAGTACAGAGGAGATTTACTAAAATGTTGCCTGGGTTTCAGCAACTAAGTTACATAGAAAGGTTGAACAAGTTAGGGCTTTATTCTTTGGAGCGCATAAGGTTAAGGGGGGACTTATAACCATATAATAACCATATAACAATTACAGCACGGAAACAGGCCATCTCGACCCTTCTAGTCCGTGCCAAACACATAATCTCCCCTAGTCCCATATACCTGCGCTCAGACCATAACCCTTCATTCCCTTCCCATCCATATAACTATCCAATTTATTTTTAAATGATAAAAACGAACCTGCCTCCACCACCTTCACTGGAAGCTCATTCCACACAGCTACCACTCTGAGTAAAGAATTCCCCCTCATGTTACCCCTGAATTTCAGCCCCTTAATTCTCAAGTCATGTCCCCTTGTTTGAATCTTCCCTACTCTCAGTGGGAAAAGCTTTTCCACGTCAACTCTGTCTATCCCTCTCATCATTTTAAAAACCTCTATCAAGTCCCCCCTTAACCTTCTGCGCTCCAAAGAATAAAGCCCTAACTTGTTCAACCTTTCTCTGTAACTTAGTTGCTGAAACCCAGGCAACATTCTAGTAAATCTCCTCTGTACTCTCTCTATTTTGTTGACATCCTTCCTATAATTAGGCAACCAAAATTGTACACCATACTCCAGAATTTGCCTCACCAATGCCTTGTACAATTTTAACATTACATCCCAACTTCTACACTCAATGCTCTGATTTATAAAGGCCAGCACACCAAAAGCTTTCTTTACCACCCTTTCTACATGAGATTCCACTTTCAGGGAACTGTGCACAGT